>NW_017810341.1:0-208 GCF_001891065.2 Hippocampus comes
TCATGTGTTGTGTGGACCAGGAGGAGAAGGTGGCAGTGGCCAAAGCCAAGGACTTCCTTGAGACCAACACCTACTCAGCCGACGACCCTTACACCACTGCCCTGTGCGCATACGCCTTGTCTCTGCTCCGCAGCCCCTTTGCTCCCCTCGCCCTGCGCCGCCTCAACCACATGGCCATTATGCAAGGTACTCTCATCGTCATCACATC
>NW_017810342.1:0-208 GCF_001891065.2 Hippocampus comes
CCTTCGAAATTTCCCTCAGGATCGCTGAGACGAAGAGTAGCTTCATCGGGTAGAGCGAATGATTAGAGGCATCGGGGACATATTACTCTCGACCTATTCTCAAACTATCAACCGGTGAAGGCGGGGTTTTTTTGGTAAACCCGGCCACCAAGTACTCGTCTCAAGTGGGCCGTTTTTGGTAAGCAGAACTGGCGATGCGGGATGAACC
>NW_017810343.1:0-208 GCF_001891065.2 Hippocampus comes
CCTTTAATCTGAGATCAGGACTCCAACGGCATTCCGATCGCTTGGCGGCCTTCGTCGACTTTGAGAGAGAAGTCGGTGCCAAGCCACTTGTCAGCTGCGGAGGTTGTCAGGAACGCAATCGCCTTTGCTACCCAATCAGGCGTGATATGGGTCTCCCAGGGAAGCTGGCTGACCGGGTTAATGCCTGATGCCTTAATTTGCTGCATCA
>NW_017810344.1:0-208 GCF_001891065.2 Hippocampus comes
CCTAAAAGAAGGAATCCAGCACCCCGGCTCTTCACGCAGACCACCCTCGTCCGGATCTGATGATGAATTTTGAAATAAAAATCCTCTGAAAACTGGCATGTTGACCTGATTTCTTACAAGTTGGCCTGTATGCCTCACATGTTGTTATTTTCGACCGTTTTTGAAAAATCATGAAAAAATAAACCTTCGTTATCAAGTGAGGGCCGTA
>NW_017810345.1:0-208 GCF_001891065.2 Hippocampus comes
CCGCTATTGCCGGACTGCAGATCGCCACTCAGGAGCTGGAGCGGGTGCTGCCCGTGATTCACGAGCAGGCGCAGATACGCGAGGAAATGTTCAGTCGTAAACTGGGTTCCCGGGTCGACTTTCTGCAGCAGCAGGAAGACATGCTAAAAGCTGAAGGTGAGCTGCGCCAGCAGCGCCAGCAGATCACCGAAGCGAATACTGGCCTGCA
>NW_017810346.1:0-208 GCF_001891065.2 Hippocampus comes
CCTGGACATCAGCCATCTTTTTGTAGTCGACCGGCTTGGAGCGCGCGTAGTCCGCCGCCGGCAAGAACTTTGCTTCAGCCTCAGGCGACATGGCACTGGCGCGAACCGGCCGCAGGAAGGCATTGGCCCAGACCGCCTGCCCCTTGTCGGACATGATATGGTCCAGGATCTTTTTGCCCTTATCCGGATTGGGGCCGTTTTTCACCAA
>NW_017810347.1:0-208 GCF_001891065.2 Hippocampus comes
CTACATCCAGAGCTAGAAGCGCCATTGCCAAAACTTCCTGAAAGCTCAGGACCATTGGCATTGAGTATTTTCTCCTCTTTACTACCGTTACTATACAGCTTTACCACCTTCATCTTCTCTACATAGTCCGGTATGACAGCTTCAAGCGTCATTCCTTTTCCGTCGGCAATTCTGTTGGCTACCAGTACATCCTTTCCATCCTGAATAC
>NW_017810349.1:0-208 GCF_001891065.2 Hippocampus comes
CTATCAAGTCCCGTAAAGCCGAGTCCTGAAAGATCGATTTTATCGGTGCCGATGGTAAAGTCGGTTATTCGATCATAAAGACCCTTTAGAGGGCCAGTTCCATCGACGCTATGGTTGAGGTCAGTAAAGGCAAAGATGTCAGCTCCTGCTCCACCTGTGAGCTTATCTTCCCCAGCTCCACCATTGAGGGTATCGTTTCCAGCTCCTC
>NW_017810350.1:0-208 GCF_001891065.2 Hippocampus comes
CTCACCGATGAGTAGCCATCTGGTATTTTCCAATTCGGTCTTTCTGGTCTATCGCCGGATTCGGAAGTTTGATACCTACTAATAAGCTAGTAAAGAAATATATTTTTCTGATCCTGTTCACAATCTTATTTTTGCAGACAATTTAAGTGGAGAATTTGGAGCAAATTTGGAGCCGTATTTATTTTATCTATCTTACCACAAATCGTAC
>NW_017810351.1:0-208 GCF_001891065.2 Hippocampus comes
CTATTCTTCCTCCATATCCACCTCCACCCAACCTCCTTAACATAAACCTGACCTCATTCAAACAAAAAACGAAAACCAATCAATAAAAACGACATCACGAATTCAAATAAAAATAAAGAAATAAAAAAAAAAGAAAATAAAAATAAAGAAATATAAAAAACGTAATATTTAATAAATAACAAATATATGAAAAAATAACTAATATATA
>NW_017810352.1:0-208 GCF_001891065.2 Hippocampus comes
CCTGATTATGACCCGACTTGCGAGTTTTTAAAAATACGAGTCATAGTTTGGCCGATCATTTACTTTGACTTGCGAGTGCAAGCTTGAGATATGAACGCTGTATGGTGGCAGTGAATTCAACTCACTTCACAAACTACACAAACAAACTGTGGACCAACCTATAGACAGACAATGTAACAATACTCACAGGCATATCTTCTTCACCGAC
>NW_017810353.1:0-208 GCF_001891065.2 Hippocampus comes
CTCAGCAGCACCATCATACATTTTCAAAACTTTCTCTCCACTATGTTCATCGTTCTAGATAACTATAAACATGTCGATTTTTTTATGATCAAACCGTATCCTTAAAATATGAGACAGAATATTACTTTTGTAAGACTTACAGAGATATCAATAAACGAGCTGGTAAAGCACATGTCAGATCCACGTGTTGCGACTCACTTACCGCTTC
>NW_017810354.1:0-208 GCF_001891065.2 Hippocampus comes
CTCTTATCCCAAAAAGTAAATCTACTCTATTTTCTGTGTCTTGGGTTTGGGTATCAAAATCAAAACTTCGCCTGCTTTTTGTAAAACCTTGAGTGAATTCCAAACCAGCATAAAAGTTCAGCCTTTTATTGAGCCCTAAAACTTGATAACCAATGAATTGATTGAGGGCTAATCCATTGCTTAATCGATCGTATCCTTTTTTATAGAC
>NW_017810355.1:0-208 GCF_001891065.2 Hippocampus comes
CTCGACCTCATCTTGTTGCCGGGCGGCAATACTGTCTTTAAGTTTCTGTTCAGCCAATAGTGAAGCTTCTTGCGCTTTCTTGGCCTGGTTTATCGAATCTTGTACCCGTTTTTGTTCAGTGGCAATCCTCACCCGGTTTATCGAATCACGTACAACTGCATTTCTACGTGCAGTTGCGATTCTTTCTAAAGAGTCTTTTTCGTGTTGC
>NW_017810356.1:0-208 GCF_001891065.2 Hippocampus comes
CTCTGATAGTTGCCGGGGATGGCGCTCAGTTCGATCTTGTTCCGCTTGGAGCCCCAGACGGCGTAGTTGTTCGCCATTTCTTGGAACTGGCCACCGTCATAGACCGGGTCGGTCCCCGTTCCGGCCGTTGCATCGTACTGCGTTTCAGGTACATACTCGAAGCGCCCGGTATCGATGTTCTCGAACCGGACGTCCACATCGGTCGTGA
>NW_017810357.1:0-208 GCF_001891065.2 Hippocampus comes
CTCGATCAGGACAGGAGGGATGGATGGTCAACGGATGAAGTATGTAGTATAATTATTATTTTTTGGATTTTTATGCTGAATTTTAGACTAAGATCCGTCCATTATTTATCATGTATGTTTTAAATATTTATTAACTGATGATTTCAAACTGCATCAAAATGTTATTTGATCTATTATTGAATTGGCTTTATTTGACCACAATAGACAA
>NW_017810359.1:0-208 GCF_001891065.2 Hippocampus comes
CTTGTTATCTATATTCCTCAAAGATGGGATGCTTTTTTGAAGTATAATGATGGTGTTGAATTTTTTGACTTACATGATTACATAAAGGCTTATTGTGCTGAAAAAAGAATTACCTCTCAAATTATAAGAGAGAAGACAATTATTGATACAAATTTAGATTGTCAAATTAACTGGTGGCTGTCTCTTTCTTATTTTGTAAAATCCTTTA
>NW_017810360.1:0-208 GCF_001891065.2 Hippocampus comes
CTGACCTATATACTGATCGGCATCGCCGCCATCGTGTTGACCTGGACAGCCGATACCTTTGAAATTCTGGCACTGGCTTCACGTGCCTTTGCCTTTTATTACTTTTTACAATGCCTTGTCGGTGCATTTGTGGCAAAAACCATGCTGCAAAAAGTCATGATGCTTGCACTGTCCATTGTTTTGCTGTTTATCGTTATTTTTGCGGTTC
>NW_017810361.1:0-208 GCF_001891065.2 Hippocampus comes
CTGACCAATCTGTTCCAGAACCTGCTCCGTCGGCGGCGAGAGAACCTGTGGGCCAACCGAACCGCGATATATGAACTGGTGCTGCCCCGTCACGTCGACGATTTGCTGCGCGACGCCCACCAGCTGACAACCGTCAGCCATGGCCAAAAACGTCGCGCCGTAGACATTGCCTGGGACGAGTGTCTGGTAGTAGTGCCCGCGATCATCG
>NW_017810362.1:0-208 GCF_001891065.2 Hippocampus comes
CTGAGTAGTTCAGAGAAACTATCTCACCTGGTTCATCAACTTTTCGAATATTCTAAGCTCGAAGCCAAACAAATAGAACCAGTAAAAGAACCTTTCTTTATTACAGAATTGGCACAAGATGTATTGCATAAATATCAGATTCTGGCCAAGGATAAAGACATCAACCTGCAATTGGATATGAAAAAAGACCTGCCTTTAGTATTTGCAG
>NW_017810363.1:0-208 GCF_001891065.2 Hippocampus comes
CTGATCGACGCCCGTTCCGTCCGGCATGGCTGCTGTCAGGGCAACGATTTTATCGTCATTTTCCATCAATTCACACATTACTTGTCCAAAAACCTTTGTGTAAGTTGGCGGAGATGTTTGGGAACTTGACTTTTTGATCGCCTCGCCTGTTTTTATATCGAACGGACCAGTCGCATGCCAAGCGTAATAATTTTCTTCCGGCGAGGGA
>NW_017810364.1:0-208 GCF_001891065.2 Hippocampus comes
CTGCCCCGCGGCGTCCCTGACCTTCAAGCCAGGGAACCTGCCAATGAATTTGGTGCTGCGGCCTCGATCTGCGCATCCACGATCTGGCCCTTCAGCGAGGCATCGGCATCCAGGAAAACAGCCTGCAGATAGGGCGACTTACCCACCATCTGCCCCGGATTGCGCCCGGGCTTTTCAAGCAGCACTGGCAGCGTCTTGCCAACCTGCG
>NW_017810365.1:0-208 GCF_001891065.2 Hippocampus comes
CTGGTCGCGGTAGCCACCAAATCACCAACTCCAGCTGTGCCAAAAAAAGCACTGCTATTTGCACCCATCGCGTTGCCAAAGTGCACCATTTCAATAAGACCCCGGGTGATGAGGATAGCCTGTATATTTTTACCCAATCCTTTCCCCTTTAGCAGGCCTGAACCAATTGCGATAATATTCTTTAAGGCACCTGCAAATTCTGCTCCCA
>NW_017810366.1:0-208 GCF_001891065.2 Hippocampus comes
CTGGCACCACCAGTAATGACGACGTTGCGGTTATCCAGGTCGAACTTAGGCATGAAGCTCCTTATTCAAAATCAAGCGGACGGTAATAATCCTTACCTTGGCTTACGTATTCACCCATCATTTGTTGAAACGTTTCACCCGCTGAACCCTCTTCGGTGAGCGTTAAATTCTGGCGAATAAAGTTCACGCTGTCGGGGTTTAGCTCGCG
>NW_017810367.1:0-208 GCF_001891065.2 Hippocampus comes
CTGCCCTGAATAAATGAATGATTTCGTGTACAATTAATTTTGTTGTGGCGTAATTAACACCAAAAAGGAGAGCTTCGACCGTCCACGACTTTGACAGAAGCAGTTCCACTCACCTGTAAACTGAGCCACGGTTCTCCAAATGGAGTCTTTAGGTCAACGATTGACATAATTCACATCATTTATAAACAGAAAGGTACGCTATTAATTT
>NW_017810368.1:0-208 GCF_001891065.2 Hippocampus comes
CGAACCTTCAAAATGACGGGTCACGAGCGTGCGTCGGAAAACGCGGAGTACCTTGTGGTGAAGGCCACGCATCTGCTTCAGATCGAGAATGATTACGAGGATAGCGAGACGTCAAAACCTCTGTTTGAGGGCCGCATTCCCGTGGACGAGGACAATAAGGACACGTACCGCTGCACCTTTGATGTGATTTCTAAATCTGAGCCGTATC
>NW_017810369.1:0-208 GCF_001891065.2 Hippocampus comes
CGAAGACAAAACCTTCATCAACCACGCGGCTCGCGTCTACGTGGGTTACAGCAACCGCATGACGGAGAAGGTCACCTTCGATACCGGATTCGAATGGCTCCAAAGTGTCATCGATCCGCAGATCTTCCGTTTCATCTACGACGTCGGCTTGACCGCCCAGATCGCAGAGCGCTTTTCGGTGGGGGCAACCTTCACCTTGCGCTACGAA
>NW_017810371.1:0-208 GCF_001891065.2 Hippocampus comes
CGACACGCAGAGACGGTGAACAACTTGGCAACATACTTCCTGTCACTCCCCGAAGGCGCGATCCGTTGCCGAGGGTACACACAGGCTCCATCTTGGTTCCATGGACGATCTTCTTCAACATGCAATCATGTAACATATAACATAGACACATTTCTTGTTCACGGAAGGAGGCTGTCACTCCCTCAAAAGGTGGTCGCTGAGTCAAACG
>NW_017810372.1:0-208 GCF_001891065.2 Hippocampus comes
CTGGGATAGGCTCCAGCATGCCCCTGCCACCCTTCTGAGAAGAAGCAAATTCGAAACTGGATGGATGGATGGACTCTACTGCCAAGGGGAGGCAACCCTTGACTATGCATAGACTTGTAGAGCATGTTTTGGGTGCAGCCAGTACTCTAACTCGACTGCGATTTCTTTGAAACCACGTGCTTTATGCGTGTCATGCACATAGTGTCCA
>NW_017810373.1:0-208 GCF_001891065.2 Hippocampus comes
CTAACCGCACGGGCGTCCGTTCCGCTTCCCGTCTAGGCGGCGTGTGTCTGGGTGCTCACTCCCTGGGCGACGCTCATCGCCACTGGACCGACTGCCTGAAGAACAAAGGCCAACAGGTGGAGCGCTGGCACATCCTGACCAATCAGCTGCCCAAAACAGGCAACCACAACTAAAGAGGTCACGATGTGACCGCAACACAGGAAGCAGC
>NW_017810374.1:0-208 GCF_001891065.2 Hippocampus comes
CGTAGGCCTTGACTGGATGATCGTTCGCGCGATCCGTTGCTTCGTCGTAGAAGCGCTTTTGGAAATCGAGCAGCGCGCGCCGAGCGTTCACTGCGCCGGTCGCATTACCTATGCTGGTGCGAAAGTGTTTAAGGATGTTTTCGCGATACGTGCGCAGGCCGTTTGATGTTTCTAGCTCGACGCCACGCGCCGCGCTGGCCTCGTGCAA
>NW_017810375.1:0-208 GCF_001891065.2 Hippocampus comes
CGCGGCGCGCGAGCGCGTGCCAACGTGCTAACGAAGGCGCGGTCGGGCTTAAGCGCCGACGCCCGATCACGAGCGCACCTTCCCCGTTGGCACGCTCTCGCGACCCCCCCGCCCCGCCCCGCGGCAGAATAAATACAAACACGCACGCACACACAAAAACGCCGCGCCGCCGGCAAAAAACAACAACAAAAACACCTTGCGAGCGCCG
>NW_017810376.1:0-208 GCF_001891065.2 Hippocampus comes
CGTCCGCAAGTTCTTGAGGCGGCGTCATTACCAGCCCCATGTGAAGTCTCGCGGTCAGGAAGAATCGCAGCGGAAGAAGAGCAAGCGGTTCAAAGCACGGCGTTGGGTCGTCGAGCGGACGCATTCTTGGATCAACCGCTTCCGAAGGCTCCTCACACGCTGGGAGAAAAAGTCCGAAAACTACCTCGCCATGCTCCACGTCGCATGC
>NW_017810377.1:0-208 GCF_001891065.2 Hippocampus comes
CGTTACGAGGTTCTCGTTATTCGTTCAGGCTGTTAAGGGCAGGGTATGAAACCCGATTTTGCGCTGTCACTGTCCTTTGAAGGGATACGCCTGCTGCATCGCGCTGCGGGCGGTTGGCGGCTTGTTGGGGATGTGACCCTCACAACACCGGATCTGCCCGGCGCGCTTGGCATGTTACGCACAACGGCCAAGGATCTGCGTCCGGGTC
>NW_017810379.1:0-208 GCF_001891065.2 Hippocampus comes
CGGCAAAGATAGTGTTTTAAGTGTAATCTATAAATGTGTAAGCCCAATAAATCAAGACGGGTTGCAAAAAGAGGCGAATGAGGGTTGGGACAACCAAACGGCCCTTCTTTTTTGCTTTCTGGTAGTGATAGATATTGGCAGGAAAAACGGCAATAAGCAGGAGAATTATTCCCCAAGCTGCTAATGACCTGGAAAGAACAGGAAGCAA
>NW_017810380.1:0-208 GCF_001891065.2 Hippocampus comes
CGGCCAATAAATCCGTAAAAACTCCTGCAGGCAAGCTTTGTTTGATCCAATCACTGGCATTGGCAAATTGGGCTTCTATAAATTCCATCGGATAGGTGCTCCAGTCAAAAATGGCCTGAAAAATCAGAAGCAAAATCCCAAAAAATATCACATAACCGAATACTTTATGGGTAAGTATTTTATCCAACGTGGCCCGTAGCCCCTTTGC
>NW_017810382.1:0-208 GCF_001891065.2 Hippocampus comes
CGGTCCACTCATCTGAGAAAAACATGACAAAAGCGACCCAAAATATAGCCAAACTGTTGCATGGGCAAAAATGACCCCCTATCAAAATGGCGCTATTTATGAGAGATGAATCACATTACGTATGATTCATTTTTTTGACGTTACAGTGCATTTCTAGAATATTTACTCTATAGATATTGCACAACAAAACAACGTTATTTGTTCTTTC
>NW_017810383.1:0-208 GCF_001891065.2 Hippocampus comes
TAACGAAGCGGCAACACGCAGAACTTATCTCAGCATCGCATTTCTAATTGACGCGCTCAGCCGTCAACGGCCTGCCGATGATGTCGGCGCCGGCCGGCACTTCAAATTCAAACAGCGCATCGTCCAAGTCCACATTCATTTTCACATCGAGCAAAGCAATTAACGTCGTTTGATCGAGCGTGTCGGCAAAAATCATACGCCGTAAAAC
>NW_017810384.1:0-208 GCF_001891065.2 Hippocampus comes
TAAAGCCGGACAATTTGGCGGTGAAGCCGTAAAGGTCAGGTCGGTAGGGGGATTTAATGGGTCAATGACTATATCATTGGTTACAAATGTACATCCGTTGACATCCCTTATGGTGATGTTGAATGTGCCATCGGTAAGCCCAGAAAAAGTTTCCGCACCTACACCGTTAACGAAATTGACACCATCTATACTGTATTCATAAGGTGCC
>NW_017810385.1:0-208 GCF_001891065.2 Hippocampus comes
TACTGCAACCTTAGGACTCATATTCGGATTTTAGGCATACATTATGTCACTTAATATATGGGCGGATTTTGTATAAAGTCCGCTTTTTTAGTTTGCTGCGGTCTTATCGAAATTAATATCCCAGAGAAAGAACATACTAAACACTTTTGATTATGAACAGATTGCGCATATTGGGTTTGTGCCTCATAGCTTCAATTGGCCTACTAAA
>NW_017810386.1:0-208 GCF_001891065.2 Hippocampus comes
TACGATAACAATTGAAAGGGTTTGTATTTGTTGTTAAGATGCCCAAAGACAGGAATAATCAATAACATAGCCAGAAAAGTACCCGTGAATAACCATTGCATATTGGCCGCCCCATTTTGTACACCAATTTCGTCACGTAGTGGCCTTAGAATAAAATAGGCGCAAAGAAGATTGAAAAACAAAAAGAACGACAGTAATACGTTCTTTC
>NW_017810387.1:0-208 GCF_001891065.2 Hippocampus comes
TATAACGGATCCCTTTCACACGGCCTGGCTTGCCATTGTCCAGCAAACGATAATGGCCAATGCCATATAACAACTTGAAATTAGCCACCGGGTTTTCGCGCACAACAATCAAATCTGCCTTCTTGCCAATCGCTATCGAACCGATTTCATCATCCATACCCAGCGCTTCGGCACCATTGAGTGTTGCGGACTTGATGACTTCCAGCGG
>NW_017810388.1:0-208 GCF_001891065.2 Hippocampus comes
TATCCAACCAGCAAATATTGGAATTGCCATTTACATCTGTAACCCGCATCTCTACTGTAACAAATTGGCCAGCATCACAGCAGTCAAATTGGACATAGTCATTCCAATCAGAATAACTTGGTTCGCTCAGTTCTTCACAAGTAACTGGATCTCTCGTAAAGGCTCTACGAATTTCGATTTGAGCAATTTCACAGTTATCGTAGCTACC
>NW_017810389.1:0-208 GCF_001891065.2 Hippocampus comes
TACTGTTACACCTGGTGAGACGCAGGAGGTGCCAGGCCCGGAGTCACCCCATAGTGCCCAGAACCTCCAAGTGTTGCAAATGAATCCCCCGAGCATCAAGTCTGACAGGAGGCGGATTAAATGGCCTGCAGCTAGCATGACCTCACTCTGGAAGCAGTTCGATGACGATGTCGATCAAATTCTGGAGGCAACGGCGAAGGGGGAGGCC
>NW_017810390.1:0-208 GCF_001891065.2 Hippocampus comes
TAGACGTTGACTTCTCCGTTGAGTTGGCGGGCTTCGACCTTGCTGAGGTGGATCTGATCCTCGAGGAGCAGGCGACCGGTCAGGCAGCTGACCCCGGCCGCGAAGACGAAATCCCGCAGGTGCCCGAGGAGGATGCTGTCGTCACCCGTGTCGGCGATCTCTGGGAACTTGGATCCCATCGTCTGCTTTGCGCCGATGCAACGAGCCC
>NW_017810391.1:0-208 GCF_001891065.2 Hippocampus comes
TATTTACTGGTGTAAAACAAACAAACAATTAATTACTTAAAAGGGTTATTAATGTCACACTGAAAACAACAACAAAAATAAAGTATAAATTCAAGAAAAATGTAACTTGAGTAAAGTATTTTTGGAGAAAGAAAAAAAAGTAAATTAAAATAATTAGTAACCTGATCTATCCTGACGTTACAATCATGTTTTCCGTTTTCAAGTAATG
>NW_017810392.1:0-208 GCF_001891065.2 Hippocampus comes
TATCGTGCAGTTGAACCATGGTTTAATACTTGCGTTTTCTCAATTTGCTTTGAACACAGCTGTCAGGCTACCTGCTCATTATTCAGCAGAGGCTTGTCAACCTAGTCTATTATTTCTCTCCCAAAACAGAAAAGTAACAGTAAATTAAGAGAAGAACAGTAAACGATAAAATGTAAGCCTAGCCTAATACTTCTTTGCTTTGAGCCAG
>NW_017810393.1:0-208 GCF_001891065.2 Hippocampus comes
TAGTCTATTAACAATAAGAACTATACTGACGACGAATTGGTTTGCTTTAGCAAATCCAAATTCGAATCAGCATATACTGACTTAATTAGATTTGCAAGTATTGCAAACTAATTAATGTCAAGTATACATAGGAATCGGAGTTGTTTAGATTTGATTCTATATATTTGCCCTGCTCTAAGAATCAACCAACAAAAGTGATTTTTATTCC
>NW_017810394.1:0-208 GCF_001891065.2 Hippocampus comes
TCACGCAGAGGCGCAGAGACGCAGAAGAAGGCATCGGAGATGACAGCGGCGGCTCTGCGCCTCCGCGGCTCTGCATGAAAATGTTCTTTTCATTGCCTTTCTTCGTGTCCTTCGCGCCTTCGTGGTTCAAGAGTTCCCCTTGCCCCGCCCGTGGTCAGAACATGCCCTGGTTCCAGAAACTATGCCGAAACCTCGGGCTGGCCGTCCA
>NW_017810395.1:0-208 GCF_001891065.2 Hippocampus comes
TGCATTTGAACATTGATAACATTTTGGGCACCCACGGGCCTGCGCTCATCTCTTTGACCTATATAGGTGAAGACCAAGGTTTCGCCTACACTGGCATTAATTGAGTAATTTCCATCAAAATCGGTTTGGGTACCCGTACTGGTACCCTCAACCACGATATTGACCCCAGGTAATGGTATGCCCCTCTGATCCGTGACCGTACCAGTAA
>NW_017810396.1:0-208 GCF_001891065.2 Hippocampus comes
TTGTTTGACGATAACCTTCAGTAGTCTCGCAATGGGGAAATTGTAATATTCAATCAGCACTGACACTTTGTCTGTCATGACATTCCAGCTTGAGGCGTGTGCAAGGCATGTTGATGGCGCGTGCGTAGCGCATCACATGTCATTACAATTGATGAATAATTTCATTGGGTAAAACTGAAACGTGACGAAACAGCCCCCACTGCTAATC
>NW_017810397.1:0-208 GCF_001891065.2 Hippocampus comes
TCATGTAAAGCGATTTCTGTGTGCCTTTTCAAAAACAAGTATAATTTGGCTTGTATGTTTTATTTGACTCAACATTTTATTGAAATCGATTTTTTAAAGAAATCGGCGCCATTTTATTTTTTTGAAACTTAACAAAAATTACTCAATAAGAAAAACAAAAAACATTAATTGAATTATTTTTATAAAATGATTTCTAATGAATAAAAAA
>NW_017810398.1:0-208 GCF_001891065.2 Hippocampus comes
TCAGCCTGCGAAACGGCCCTCGGTGGTGCCACGGGTGACGGGACCGAAATCACGGGCATCAGCTCTTACTTTTTGGGTGCTAATGATAGCCGTGCCGAAACAGTGATAGCGTCCCTCTGGGCCGTGAGCGATCGCAGTACCAGTATCCTCATGCAGCGCTTTTACGAGCTGTTGGCCTCTGGCAAACTGACCAAGGCAGAAGCCCTGC
>NW_017810399.1:0-208 GCF_001891065.2 Hippocampus comes
TCCTATCAGCACGTATTTTCCTTCTCTTCTCTCCTCAATTATATCTAACGCTACCTTCTGCAAGGGTTTACTTGTTTCGACGAATTTGAAACCACCCTTCGTTTTCCTATTAATAATTTGACACGTCGTACAGTTTTTTTAAATAGTTTCTTATATCTTCTTTAATACCCGGCCAATAATAAACACTTTTTAACGCGTAATACGTTCC
>NW_017810400.1:0-208 GCF_001891065.2 Hippocampus comes
TCTAGAGAATCGTGCATCAAGAATATTGTCGAGAGTTACATATCCAGGAAGTTTGCCTGGACTTTTGATTTCGATCCTGTTGTTAAAAATTAATATGTGAACGTCATCTGATATTGAGTAGTCACGATGAATAATCGCATTTACTAAAATTTCCCAAATTGTTTCTGGTGGATAATTAGCTTTATGCATTCCTTTTGCAGTTAGTACA
>NW_017810401.1:0-208 GCF_001891065.2 Hippocampus comes
TCTCCAAACAAATTGAACTTCAATATCTTGAGCTTAATTACGAAATGGATCGCAGCAACATAAATCGGTGGTTTTGGTTCCGCAGCAACGTACTTAAGACGTAAACATGTGTCGTCGTGCAGAGCACCGTACGGATACATGTCATCGCTACTCAGCAATAGCGGCCCAAGTCGGCTCGTCAAAACGAGAATGCATCCTTGCTGGAAAA
>NW_017810404.1:0-207 GCF_001891065.2 Hippocampus comes
TCTCTCTCTCTCTCTCTCTCTCTCTCTCATTATCACTTGCTCACCTGCCATTTTCCATAGCAAGCTCGCAGCCTCCCTTCAGCCACGCTTCCCATTTCTGTCTCTGCCACCACTCACCCTTCCTCTTCTCCATAGCTTCCTGCGCTTTACAATGAATGATAGAGAGGGAAATCAAGTCGCCTTTGTCCTGATAAAGTGGTGAACCTC
>NW_017810405.1:0-208 GCF_001891065.2 Hippocampus comes
GTGTGTGAGGGAGATAAGGAGAAGACTTACATTGGACGGTTCACCTCAAAAGTACCGGAGAACCCAAGCCATCAGATTTGCAAGGCGCTCTCCGCAGCTGCTATGTGATGTCATATTTCGATTCTCATCAAAGTGGAATTTGCGCGTGCTTGTCAGAGGCATAGACTGCTCATCAGACTGAATATGAGCTTGTCTTAGACACACACAC
>NW_017810406.1:0-208 GCF_001891065.2 Hippocampus comes
TTCCATTGTAGTGTTTAGTTGTTCTCGTGAGAAAAGAAATTGACAAATGGGAATGAAAAATGCACAGGCAATTATTTTCATGTTGCTATTAAGCGTGTCTTATTTTATCTTCACGTTCGTAATTTTTTTTTTTGAGGGGGGGGGTCCAAAATATTTCTGTTTGCTAAAACCAAATGAGGTTTTGTCCTAATTGTGATGTTGCCTTTCC
>NW_017810407.1:0-208 GCF_001891065.2 Hippocampus comes
AAACCGGAGTACCCGGGGAAAACCCGCACAAGCACGGAGAGAACATGCAAACTATGGGATAGTCTCCAGCACTCCCGTGACCCTTGTGAGGATAAGCGGCTGGGAGAATGGATAGATGAATGGATGTAAATCAAGTGCTAAACAGTCAGAGAGGCTCCTTAGAAAAGAGAAGTGTCAGGTTTTGCATGGTGGTCGGTGGAGGACCCCC
>NW_017810408.1:0-208 GCF_001891065.2 Hippocampus comes
TTCTGTGAGGTCGAGGGGCGTCGGCTTTCACTCAATCACTGACTCACAGCACGCCTCTGTCCTCGCAGCTGATGGAGCTGTCGCCGCCCAGGATGGAGCGCTCCGTTGTCATGGTGACCTTTGTCAATCACACGGGGTGCGAGTGCCTCCCCAAGCGGCCGCTTCACTCCATCATCAGACGAGCCGCGACGGATCACCTGTGAGTGAC
>NW_017810409.1:0-208 GCF_001891065.2 Hippocampus comes
TTCGAACTGACGATTACCGAAACCAGTTTCTCGTACGCGCGACGCACAGACAAAATCGAAGCCGAAGCGGCGCTCGATGGGATCTATGTGGTGCGTTCGAGTGTTGATTCGCAAACGATGTCCGGTGAAGACATCGTCCGCACGTACAAGAGTCTCTCGAAAGTCGAGCGCGCATTTCGCAGCCTGAAGACGGTCGACCTTCACATCC
>NW_017810410.1:0-208 GCF_001891065.2 Hippocampus comes
TTTCTTAGTATTTATGGGATTGTCGGTTTTCTATCTTTAGTACAAACAAAACAATCAATCATGAAACGAACAGTCTTACTCTTATTTTGCCTTCTTTCAATCACAATCACCGCTCAAAAGTCAGATTATGAACTGGTTGCCCAGACCGTAAACTATTACTTGGATGGGGGTACCAACAATGATTTTGAAACCCTCAAAAAGGCTTTTC
>NW_017810411.1:0-208 GCF_001891065.2 Hippocampus comes
TTTTTTTTTTTTTTTTTTTTTGACTGGCCACTGACAAATGTTATAATTCACAAAAATGAAAAAAAAGATCAAAACTGAAAAAAGATATTATCCGTAGAAAAATCTAAATGTTAAATGAGCATTAAAAGCAACAACGACAACGACAACAAGCATGCCATTCCCCCCCACACACACACAAAAAAAGGTGAAGCAAAATCTCTGCCTCGAC
>NW_017810412.1:0-208 GCF_001891065.2 Hippocampus comes
TTTTGGGGTTCTTTAGAAATAGGCTTAAGAAATCCCATACTAGGGCTAGGTTTCGATGGTTTGGCAAAAGCCCTTGCCGACCGCGTTAACCCCATTTACAAAATGATTGATCCACACAATCTTTACGGTTATGTATTGGGGGCTGCTGGAATTTTTGCTTTTACTACATTTGGCCTCTTTTTCTTGAATCTTTTTAAAATAGCCAGGC
>NW_017810413.1:0-208 GCF_001891065.2 Hippocampus comes
TTGATGACAGAGACACTGCAGCTCAAACAATACAACACTTCGGATCAGAGACATCATTAGCATAATTCCCGAAAGAAACTGCATGTCGTAGTAGTAAAAACGGGCCAATTTATTATAACAAAGTAACTGTCGATTGTGGCGGCTAGCCACTGATGATATTATGACACATAAACATTTCTATCATGGGCGATACATATTTCTACCTTTC
>NW_017810414.1:0-208 GCF_001891065.2 Hippocampus comes
TTGGACTTACAGTGGTTGGCGAGTTGCATTCGCTGACCGACTGGCACGTTTCGGAGGCCTCCGATGATGCCGAGCTGGACGACTTCTGCCGCACAAAACACACGCAGACAACAAAAGTTAAAAATAGGAATGTAGACGGTCAAGCCTGCGCAATTGGTTGTGAAGGGAGAGCGAATGACCCCAGCCGCCAACAGCAAAAATGCACGTC
>NW_017810416.1:0-208 GCF_001891065.2 Hippocampus comes
AAAAATTTAATGAACCGATTAATCAATGCAATAATCGGTCAAATAAATTGATTGCAGAAATATTCAATAGGAACAGCGCTTCTTAACTGTGCATCAATATCAATTGATTTGATTTCCCTCTCAGTTATTCAGGCTTTGGGGAAACAACTGAATTTGTTGAATTGATTTGGGTTTTGTTTCATTCTGCAAAATGTTCCCAATCAGTTTC
>NW_017810417.1:0-208 GCF_001891065.2 Hippocampus comes
TGCAAATAGCATATTCCAGCGTATTTATTCGCTTTGGGTTTTGGCTCAACTACTGGAGCAGAGCTAGCTGAGATTGGTTTTTCCAGAGGAGTTGTGGTTTCGTATTCAGAAGGTGTATTAGTCACAGGTGGAGCAATAACTGTCGGAGGATTGCGTGCGGGTTGTTGTATAGGGCTTAATGATAAAATCTCTTGTTTTTCTGATATTC
>NW_017810418.1:0-208 GCF_001891065.2 Hippocampus comes
TCCAGTTTTGAGGCGGCAGTCCTGTTACATGCAAATAAGGCTTCTCATCCACTTTGTGGCTAACTCAGAGATTGGTTTTCGCTAATCAGGGGTTGCAACTATGCAAATGGCAACTACGAAGATGTGACACTGGCGTCCAGTCTTCCGTAGAATTGATTTGAAAATTCCGCCAGTGGTCTATAAATCACTGAATGGTTTGGGTCCTGAA
>NW_017810421.1:0-208 GCF_001891065.2 Hippocampus comes
TGGGCGCTTATTTGTCTGTCGCCTCATTACCATCATTCTACGATTTTAAGCTGGTAAATCAACGCCTGATACAGTTTAGCCAATTTTGTAACAGGCAGAATTCCTCTCAAAATTCCTGCAATGCTTCACTCTTAAAGGCATTGGGCGCAATCGTGCTTTCGGGTTTGTTTCTGAATATGATGGTATTCCCAGCTCAAGCCGGAACCAC
>NW_017810422.1:0-208 GCF_001891065.2 Hippocampus comes
GAAAAGTTGATACACAATGCACAAAAAAGCCCGGATCGCCCGGGCCTTTCAGAGGTTAGATGTGAAAACCTGCTAGGGTGAAGGTGTGAAGTCAGTAATTACAAAACCCTGTAATGATTGCACCCACTCAATGGAAATTTGGTCACCACCTTCCGGGAAATCCATTAAATCAAAAGACCCACTCAAACCGGTCACAAACGGGCTACCC
>NW_017810423.1:0-208 GCF_001891065.2 Hippocampus comes
GTGTATCACATAACAATCAACATGATCTCTGAGCATTTGGAAGGAGTTGATACCTCGATAGATGGCATCATCATTTGGGACACAACCAGAGCTCAGCATGACGAAAGACAAAGCTGTGCTAGAAGCAACAAGCAAAGCAAACCTGTAGCTGAATAAAGAGAAATGTCAGCTAGGACCCACGAAAAGTGTCTGCTATTGAAAACATGCC
>NW_017810425.1:0-208 GCF_001891065.2 Hippocampus comes
GAAGGGAAAGCATTCACCATTTTTGATGAGAAAGGACCACATATTTTAGAAAGAGTAACATGAGGCTAAAATTTGCTTTATTTACCTTCGTAGACTTTCAGCTCTCAAAGCCCTTTGCGTGTAGTTTTTTACATTCAAACAGTATTAAATGTGCTTGATTATCAAACAAACCTTCAATTTTTCAAATAAAAAAAAGAACATACTGTGC
>NW_017810426.1:0-208 GCF_001891065.2 Hippocampus comes
GACCGTGGTGAAAGCGAACACTGCAGGCCGATTTCTGCTCTCCGGCGCTGGATTGACGGAAGGCGACAGTTTGCTGGCCGCCATGACCGATGGCAGCACATTTGCCCAGGTGGTGGAAAACTGGACCGAGGTTGCCCAGCACATGGTGGTGCGCTTGCGCACGGAAAGCGCGCATCTTGGCGGAGATGAGGTGCTTGATGAGGCCGCC
>NW_017810428.1:0-208 GCF_001891065.2 Hippocampus comes
GATCGATGCCGTGACGCCGGTGACCTGGAACGTCCCCAACGCCAGCGGCGTCACAACGATCGCTACCAGCTACGCGATCAATGGGTTCCTGTATGCCAGTAATCCACCCGGCGCGGGGAACGGGTACCACGCGGGGTGGGGCTTTAGGGATGTGGGTGGGGCGGAATCGGAGTGGTGGGGGAACAAGCTGTCCTCGGTAGAAGCGCCC
>NW_017810431.1:0-208 GCF_001891065.2 Hippocampus comes
ATGAGGTTAAGGGCACCAAATGAGGAAGAAAGAGAACGGATCAGCGAGGTTACGAGAATGTATGATAGTTACGGGGGCGGCATGGCTCAGAGATTCGATCCCCGGCCATTGTGACCATGTCGAAGGGTCTCTGAGCAAGATACTGAACCCCCAGTAGCTCATGATGCTGCGTCATCATTCGATGAATGAGGTAACCGTGTGAAGCGCT
>NW_017810432.1:0-208 GCF_001891065.2 Hippocampus comes
GAGGATGAACCACATCAGTGCGACCGGCGACATGCGGAAGGTGAATGACGTCGCCGAAGAGATCATGCCGGTCGATATCACCATCGCCGGCGATTGGGACGCGGACGCCTGGAACAGCTTTGCTCTTGCAGCCGGTGCTGACGGCCATTTCTTCGCCTATCCCTGGCGCAATATCATCTGGAATGCCCTGAAACATCGTCCCCACTAC
>NW_017810433.1:0-208 GCF_001891065.2 Hippocampus comes
GCAAACTACCCAGATGGTTAAATTGTTTATTTTTGGACTTATTTACATATTTTTTTTAATTTAAATATGAATTCAACCTACCAGTAAAAGTATGCGGCTGGAAGGCACCGAGCCGTGGCAGCAGATTTAGTGTAGTCATCTGGATGAGGGGATTTTTACTGGTTCTGTATTTTAGCACCCATCGACACACCTGGGGGGAAAAACAAAC
>NW_017810434.1:0-208 GCF_001891065.2 Hippocampus comes
GCAACCTCACCTCAGCGTGTGCTTTTCACCTCTCCGGACCTCAACCTGCCTTGCTCAACGGTTCTGCTACTATGGCGCACGCAGACCCAATTCGCTAGCGTTAGCTCGCGGTTAACTGGAATGGATTCACAATACGCGCAAATCTTTTGTCTAGTTGTGAAAAATGTCTCTCGAAACAGGCCGTTCGGATGGCAACAGTGAGTAGCCC
>NW_017810436.1:0-208 GCF_001891065.2 Hippocampus comes
GGCCTTTTTAGCTGGCAACGATATGCTATTGATGCCCAAAAATGTAAATAAGGCCGCTGATAAGATTGAAAATGCGTATTTGAACGGTATAATTTCTGAAGACCGACTTTCACATTCGGTTAAAAAAATACTTAAGGCCAAATATAAAGTAGGTCTGTCCATCCAGAAAAGCATCAGGGTTAAGGAACTTCATACAGACTTGAATACC
>NW_017810437.1:0-208 GCF_001891065.2 Hippocampus comes
GATAGATTAGATTTTATGTGCAACAGTTCATGGTAATATTGACACACACCCGTTACACTCACCAATAAAGTATGTGTCACCCTCAGTAGACATTGGACAAAATGTTTGAATGTGTTTAGTTTAGTGTGTCTAGAAAAAGGGTGGGCTACTCGGGTCCCCGAGGGCTACTTTTCTGCATGTGTTAGATGTCTCATCAGCAAGCCCACCC
>NW_017810438.1:0-209 GCF_001891065.2 Hippocampus comes
AAAAAAAAAAAACAAAGCCTGCATTGCTTCAACAGCCGATGAAGGACAATTCCGCACAATCTGAAAGCTCAATTAATTGTCGAAGTAATATTATGCACGTCCTTGACAAGCACCATAAAACACAACACACAATTTACTGTCAAGAGTTATCTACCGCAAATTACCGATCCCTCATCATGCAAAACGCTGCCCTTTGAAATTTTTCAGGA
>NW_017810439.1:0-208 GCF_001891065.2 Hippocampus comes
AAAAAAAAAAAAAAGATTCAATATTTTTATGGAGGTGGAAATGTACATTGGAAATGTATTCACATTTATCGAATAATTTGTGTTTGCTTTTTTTTTCCTCTCTGCAATGCATTTCACTCGGTGTCAGTTGTGCCAATTACGTCAATTATTATTTGTGGGGCTCGAATGACTACGTTACCCACAACCCCTCGCGACAAATAGCGTCCCA
>NW_017810440.1:0-209 GCF_001891065.2 Hippocampus comes
AAAAAAAAAATACATGGAGAGTTTACTAGTAGAAATTAGACCATCTTGACAACAGAGTTCTTTAACCATTAACTAGCAGTTCATCGTCCATTTTGCTGATCATAATTTTTGGTTGCTCAAAAGTGTTATCCGTGTCCTTAAAGTATCCCCACAAATATAAGGCTGATATGGCTCCGAACCATAAGGTGCTGATGTGTTATCGGTGTTGA
>NW_017810441.1:0-209 GCF_001891065.2 Hippocampus comes
AAAAAAAAAAGCCCAAAATATTGCAGGAGGAATACACAACTATTTTATTTAAAATGAGAGATATAATAAAACACTCAAATATTTGCACCCAAAATAACAAATGAAATATGCACAACTACAACAAAAAAATGATACGCGATACAGTGAATTCAACATGGTCACCTGTTCTCTTCTCCTTCCAGCAGCTTCCTGTAGGTGGCGATCTCGAT
>NW_017810442.1:0-209 GCF_001891065.2 Hippocampus comes
AAAAAAATAAGTATTAAATTGATATCTCTGTGTCACATCTTTTTCATTTATATTTGGGAGACATTTAGAATATTTAAGGGAAAAACATTAAGCCTCATTTGACATACCTAGATACAGTGTTACCCATTTGGATCCTGTTTGCTCAACAACAACAAAAAAGAGAGAAATAATGTGTCACTGTTCTTACACGCTTTCTGAAGCACCATAAA
>NW_017810443.1:0-209 GCF_001891065.2 Hippocampus comes
AAAACCACCACCGTAACTACTGCCTGCCTCTACAACCCTGAGGCAATGACCGGCCTCAAAAAGATATTTTGGGAAGGTACCAAAAATTGGGATGAGCTATTAGATGAACGGGCAGCCATGAGTGGTACGTTGGTGCTTTCTGATTTTACGAGGAATGCGATTGCTAAGTTTAAGCAAAAATGAAAAGAAGTGATTGTTGAATTGCCGGA
>NW_017810444.1:0-209 GCF_001891065.2 Hippocampus comes
AAAATATTTTTTTGTATTTTGACTTTATTCCTGTCTATTTAAACTGTAAAAACAAAAAATATTTTTTTGTATGTTGACTACATCAGACATTTGCTTTTGTGAATTTATTTTCAAGTTTCATATTTTTCAAAAAATCTTATTTTTTCCAATTTTTCATCTCGTATTTTTTTTGTAAGAAAGTAAAAAATTTTATTTACTTTTGATTTAGA
>NW_017810445.1:0-209 GCF_001891065.2 Hippocampus comes
AAAAAACTCTCATGACCACCAAAGAATGTCTCACACACAACCAAAACCCCTCACTCTCACCCAAAATTCATTTGCAGAACTCAAAAGATTTTCACATGCACCAAAAATTCCTCTCGTGCACACACACAAAAAAAATAGGTTTCACATGAAACAAAATATCTTCGTTACCTCTAAAAACTCTCTCACACACTAAAAACTCTCACTCATCA
>NW_017810446.1:0-209 GCF_001891065.2 Hippocampus comes
AAAAGGGACAAAACAAAGTCGTCAGAATATTGGATGGAAATGTAATTCAGGAAAATTTTGAGGACTTGCAAACTGGGTTCAAGGGTATGAGCCTATCCGTATTTAACCCAAAAAGCGAAACTTGGAATCAAGCTTGGGCAGATAACAAAGGTGGATATTTTGATTTTCATGGGGCCGTCGAAGGAGAAAATAGGATTTTTAAAACCAAG
>NW_017810447.1:0-209 GCF_001891065.2 Hippocampus comes
TGCATAATAAGCGGGCATTTCAAATCAATAAATAAAAGTTTGCAGCATACTATATATTGGTTAATATTAGGATCTTTTTGCATCAATTTAAATTGTACACCAATGGTTTGATTGTTTTTTTAAAAAATGTATTTATTTTTTTATCTTGTTGGGTATTCAAGTTGAGTTTACGAGAGGTTATCTTCATCAATACGGTATTTTTATAAGTC
>NW_017810448.1:0-209 GCF_001891065.2 Hippocampus comes
AAACAGTTTACAAATTATAAACTGATTCTATTATAAAAGTGTTTTATTATTATAAATTACCATAAAATGCCAATTTATTGTAGTTAACTTTCATAAATCGAATATTTTCTTATTATTTGTGTTATATACCATAATTCCTTTGTCTGAATGGCTTGTTTAAATAGAAAAATGCTATGAATATAATTTATATATAACATTTCAAAGACTTA
>NW_017810449.1:0-209 GCF_001891065.2 Hippocampus comes
AAACTGAGTTTTACGCCCTCATCGGGCTGCAAGCGGATGATGAGCCTGTTTGCAGCTACCGGACCTGCACTGTGGCCAAAAATGGAATGGGGCACGTTCTTGAACGAAATGACAATTTCCGAAGCCCGGGCAGGAAGCCGTTTGCCGGTTCTGAGGTAGTAAGGCACGCCGGCCCAGCGCCAATTATCGATCTCGCACTTCAGTGCCAC
>NW_017810450.1:0-209 GCF_001891065.2 Hippocampus comes
AAATCATGTCCATTCGACTGAATTTCTCACAGGTGAACTCCAATTAAGCTGCAAGAACCTCTCAAGGATGATCAGTGGAAAAATGATGCGCCTGAGCTCAATTTTGAGCTTTATGGCAAAGGCTGTGAATACATGTGGAAAAAAAACAAACACTTTTTTCACATTGCCATTATGGGGTGTTGCGTATGAATTTAGAGGGGAAAAATAAC
>NW_017810451.1:0-209 GCF_001891065.2 Hippocampus comes
AAATCCTAATTTTGGGGTTTAATATTATTCTCATGATTAACTTGGATGTCTGTGGAAGCAAATGGAGCCCAGCTTTCGAAGTCATTTCAACACACGCCGTTCTCTACCATCCAGTTGCAAAAGAAGGTGCGCTCCATTCATTTCCCAAACAGTTCAGGAATGATACAGTTTCCATTCCGAGCCGCTTTATCCTCACAAGGGTCGCAGGG
>NW_017810452.1:0-209 GCF_001891065.2 Hippocampus comes
AAATTAATACAGTCTCTATACCTACGATCATGCAATCCTTTTTCATCATAAGGAACATTTGGAAACCAATTTTTTACAGAAGAATAATTATCTTTAAAAGGACGAATACCTTGAAGAGCCAGATTATGGATGCTATATACAAACCTAATTTTTTTTAAATTTTCATAACCTCTATGATATTCGCGTAAAAACAATAATATACTAGAATG
>NW_017810453.1:0-209 GCF_001891065.2 Hippocampus comes
AAATTCATACAAATTATTGTTAAAAACCTTTTTTATGAAAAAGTGCAAGAGCTGCAGAATTTTAAGACGAGATTTTGCTGATTTTAGGAACAGTTTATAGAAAAAGGTAACAATGCCTGGTAGAATAGAATTGATACGCTGAAACGCAAGTAATTCAGCCTTTGTTTCTTTAGATTTTATTGAAAGATTTTTTTTTCTTCTTGGTTTTA
>NW_017810455.1:0-209 GCF_001891065.2 Hippocampus comes
AAATGTCACTGTCAAGTGAAAAGCATGTATTTCCATATGTTGATATTTTTTGTTTTTTTATCTGGAAAAATGACAAAAAAAACGTTTTCTTTGTGTACTGTAACTGTCCGGCCACGACTATGAGTGAGTGAAAGTTGTGTCTGTGCTCCCACGGTGCTATTTGTTTTTTTTGTTTTTTAGGGAACAAGCCATGACTGTCCAACAAAAAG
>NW_017810456.1:0-209 GCF_001891065.2 Hippocampus comes
AAAGACACTCCGCCTTCTGAGTTACTCAGGTTTATTGACGAAGTCAACCACGGAGGAGCGCCGATGAGTGCTAATATAGCTCGCAAGGTTATTCAATCGTTTCAAAACAAGCTACCTTCTCCTCTCTCAGAAAGAGAAACGGAAATATTAAGACTTCTTTGTGATGGTATGAATTATAAAGCTATTGCTCGGCATCTTTATATTAGTGC
>NW_017810458.1:0-209 GCF_001891065.2 Hippocampus comes
AAAGCAGTAGCCCTCGGGGATCTGGCGGCAGAGGGTGTCGATGGCCCGGGTCAGCTCGGGGGTGATCAGGTGCCGGCCGTCGGTGAACATCGTGCCCTGGGCGTGGTTGCCCGCCTCCGCGAGGCGGAGCGTCTGCCCACGATCCAGGACGCGCTGCAAGTCGTCGGCGAAACGGGCGTGGAAGGTGTCGTGCTGGCAGCGGTAGCGCG
>NW_017810460.1:0-209 GCF_001891065.2 Hippocampus comes
AAAGGCTGGAAACTGTCGGTCTTGCCCGACACTTTGCGGTCCAGAAGCTTGAATTCTATCTCGCCATTGATGTTCCGACTGCCCTGGCAAAGCGTGATCTCTCCCATCCGCTGCGCCTGTTGTCCCGGCCACAGAGGCTGGGCACCCCGGACAAAGATATCAGTGCGGAAGTCACGGTTCAGGAGGGTATCAATCATCACCTCGCGCAC
>NW_017810461.1:0-209 GCF_001891065.2 Hippocampus comes
AAAGGTAAGATACCATGGCACTCCAGGACAGACTGAACGCGCTGATCGCAACGATCAAAACAGAAACCAAAGCCCTGCGCACATTCATCAGCGGCACAAATAACGGTAATGCGTCCGGCCTCAACACGACCGCAACCAATCTTGTCGGCGCGATCAATGAGGTGAAAATAACAGCCGATGCGGCGGCGGGTGGCGGGACTGCCATCAAT
>NW_017810462.1:0-209 GCF_001891065.2 Hippocampus comes
GAATCCACAACTGGAGACCACACAACAATATGAGGTAAGTGCAGAATCACAAATAACACTCCATTAGTTATCCACGGCAATGACAGAAACACTGTTCTTATTACAAGGTACCATTAGAAATTATGTTCCGTATTTTAAAAGTGACATTTCTACATATGTGCTA
Source organism: Hippocampus comes (assembly GCF_001891065.2). Taxonomy (NCBI): domain Eukaryota; kingdom Metazoa; phylum Chordata; class Actinopteri; order Syngnathiformes; family Syngnathidae; genus Hippocampus; species Hippocampus comes. Next base: position 164 of record NW_017810462.1, read on the forward strand.
AATTGTGTATTGTTTTTTGAGATGAATGCCAGTTTTTGAATTTCCC
>NW_017810463.1:0-209 GCF_001891065.2 Hippocampus comes
AAAGGGAATGCGGTTGTAACCTCCGGATAAATCTGCAATGGCAAAATTTCTCTCCCATTGCAGATGGAGAGAATCTCCAACCTGAACTGGCGTCACCTGCTCAAGAAGACATGTAAGCCATTTATACTGGCACTTATTTCCAATTTTTATTCCTGAATGTTGCCATTGCGGTCGACCACGCGATTATTTTGTTCAAGGGTCTCTTCCCG
>NW_017810464.1:0-209 GCF_001891065.2 Hippocampus comes
AACAACAACAACAAAATAATACCGACCCCATCGAGTACATTTTGAACAACTACCACACCCTCAACGAAACATTCTCTCTGTCCGTCCAAGTTTTGGGGGGTGTGGCCCCGCTGATTAGAAATAAGACCCAAGCAGGAAGTTATTAGTTTACAGCAGGCAGAAATGAGGCCAAGGAGGGGTGGAGTGGGGGGGTTGGCCGTGTGTGTTGG
>NW_017810465.1:0-209 GCF_001891065.2 Hippocampus comes
GCGCTTAGCCACAAAACAAATTAAAGTTGCAAGCCAAGGTATCAATGACGGCAAAACCTAAATTTGTTCGTAAACTGGAATGTGCTGTAATCTATCAATAACCTATGCTAGTTCATTAACCAAAGCCCTTGTTACAGTCTTAAATATCCATGCATCCGTTTTCCGATCCGCTTATCCACACAAGGGTCGAGGGGGTTGCTGGAGCCTAT
>NW_017810466.1:0-209 GCF_001891065.2 Hippocampus comes
AACACCGACGTCTTGCCCGGTAGATGATCGCTCAGCAGGAGCAGCGTGCCCCGGCGCGGATGCACGTCGAGGTAGTGGTTGCCATAGCCTTGAGCGACGGGCTGGGACAGGCGTCGCTTGGTCCCGCGATCGAGCGCCAGGGCGTAGGCCGCGTAGGGTGCCGCTGACGTTGCCCGCTCAAGGAAGTACAAGGTGGTGTCATCGGGCGA
>NW_017810467.1:0-209 GCF_001891065.2 Hippocampus comes
AACCTATACTTCTGTAACTAAATTAGTTGAAGCGCTACCAAGAACTTACGATTTAAAGGCGGAAAATGGTTGGTTTCCTAACCTAGAAAAACTCTCAAAACAAAACTTGTCAAAAGTAAAACTAATGTGGGTTAATTACCCACATATGCCAACTGGCGCAACAGCATCTAAAGAAAAGTTAGAAAAGTTATTGGCTTTTGCAAAAACTT
>NW_017810468.1:0-209 GCF_001891065.2 Hippocampus comes
AACTTTCTCGATGTTTCAAATACTCTTTTATGGCAGAGCTAAAATCAGAAACATTTTGATAACGATCTTTATGGTTTTTTTCTAAAGCTTTTAGACATATCTCACGAAGTTCCATAGGTATATCGTCAGAAAACTTAGGTTTTTCTCCCATAATGGCAGCAAAAATTGCTGTCATAGTGTTCCCTTTATGCGGAGGCTTTCTCATTAAA
>NW_017810469.1:0-209 GCF_001891065.2 Hippocampus comes
AACTGGTGCGGCCCCGTTGTTCATCACCACGAGATCTGTATCGCCATCGTTATCGAGGTCCCCCATGGCGAGTCCTCGGCTCACTGCCGATCGCGTCATGGCGTCCTCGGGACTCGGTTGGACCTCTTGGAAGACGATCCCCTGGTTTCCGGTTGGTCCGAGATTGCGGAAGAGTTGGTTCTCTTGGTGGAGGGGAAATGGGTCCCCTT
>NW_017810470.1:0-209 GCF_001891065.2 Hippocampus comes
TATATATATATACCTGTAAAGGCCAAAGAAAAAAAAACGGTCTTGCCTTTACCATGCCGATTCTCTTCCTCTGTGAAAAATTCAATGGCATTTCTTGCTTGAATTAAGTTTGTAGCTCACTAAATACCCAACCAATAAACCGAGAGAACAAAGCACTGCGATCATGGTGACGTGACAGAATTTGAATCGATGACTGCAACAAGTCATTG
>NW_017810471.1:0-209 GCF_001891065.2 Hippocampus comes
AACGATTGTCTCGATTGGGATCAGGCCAACGAATGGTTTTGATGGCCGTAGTTGCCAAAAATGCAGCCGTAATGGGCATATTTCGCGCGCCAGAACTTTGGCGTAAAAACTTGTATTTCAAAAAACCATCGTAAGTTTTCTCAAAGCTACTACGCCCAATTCCAATGGTTAGACGATCTGTCAAGCCATAATCGAAACCAATGCGAATC
>NW_017810472.1:0-209 GCF_001891065.2 Hippocampus comes
AATAAGAGTGAAAATGATTTTACGCAAGGTCACAATACTTTCAAAGTTGTGTGGCCCTAAATCAAGATTTAGCTTCGCTTATGGGCAAGAGTAACAAAGTCACGGAGCTGTTTCGTGCGGCTTTTTCTTTGGCCCTAGCTAGATCGCAGCTCACTTTTGCGGTTTCAGCGCATTGCGGATGCTTTTATTGTACCGTACAAAACATGACT
>NW_017810473.1:0-209 GCF_001891065.2 Hippocampus comes
TATGTTAACGTTTCATCAAGTGTCCTTTGAGAAATGGCATCGGAAGACCAGACATGATGTCCTGTATATTCATTACAGGTCTGCTTTTCTTCATGGAATTAAGTTTGCTAAATGTTGTGCTATGTTAGCATTTAATCATTTCTTTTTCAAAATCCTGCTCGACTTCACAGAAAAAGTTACTTGTACAGCGCTTGTCTTTGGATATTGCC
>NW_017810474.1:0-209 GCF_001891065.2 Hippocampus comes
AATGGAAATTAAAAATGCAGCTGAGACAGTCTTGGTAGATGAATTTGAATTTTATAAAGATTCCATTAAAATACAGATGCCAATTTTTGAAGGTTATATTGCGGGTAAGTTTATAAACAACCAAATTACAGGTAGCTTTATTAAAGAAAGTTTAGATAGGGTTGTTCCTTTTAATGCTAAGTTTGGGAATAGACCAAGGTTTAAAGTGG
>NW_017810475.1:0-209 GCF_001891065.2 Hippocampus comes
AAGATATGACCTTGTGGCCACTGTCCAAACGAATCCCATTGTTTGTATTTGCTGTACGCCACCAGTGCCCTAAACATCTGAGAGAACCGGTCATATTCTACGGTCTTTTCGTTATTCAACCAATGACTGACTTTGCCGTCTTTAGAAACGATTCTGGCTTTGTTCCATTGGTTCATACCCTTAAACTGTTTGCCTCTACCCGGCACCGA
>NW_017810476.1:0-209 GCF_001891065.2 Hippocampus comes
AAAAAAAAAAAAAACAAGAAAATGTAACAAAATAAGGAATATATTACTAACAAATTACAAAATGATCTCCCAAGAGAACAGGAAAATCAAGATTTCTTAAAACATGTACTAGCTAACCTCAAGTCTGCCGACCAATGTCTTATTTTAGTCTAAACTGACTCCTAACCGGTAATGAAATCTCAATCACAATATTTTTGTGGCAAAAAAAA
>NW_017810477.1:0-209 GCF_001891065.2 Hippocampus comes
AAGATGGTGCCAAAGCACAAGCTAACAGGAAAATGGTAATTGGTGTCACAGTATATGACGTATGAGCTTTCAGAGACTCAGAAAGCTAAACTCAGAGAGGAGCCAAGTTCAGCCAGGTTTGTTAGTTTTGTCCACATGTGTGTATGTTTTTGCTGGTGCAGCTTGTTTTAATCTGAAATCATTTAGCGTAATTTTGTAAGAATAGTATT
>NW_017810478.1:0-209 GCF_001891065.2 Hippocampus comes
AAGTAAGATACCGAAAAGCTTTAGATTATAAGATATTGTTCAGAGTCCTCAAAAAAGTTAGTGAAGTTATTATACTGACCATCCGTAATGATGCAGAAGACCCAAATAAGATTAAGAATGAAGTCTGACCCAACTCACAAAGCCCACCCCCAGCGGTGAAGCGGCGCTCGTCGCGCCTACCTATGCTCCGGATAGCACTCCCTCCGGCA
>NW_017810479.1:0-209 GCF_001891065.2 Hippocampus comes
AAGCGCCAGCCAATTATAGTGTTACGCTATGGAAGTGGTTGGACCCCAAAGCAGGAAGAGGTCGGCATGATTGAACACTCCAAATTGTCTGTGGGTGTGAGTGCGGATGGTTGTTCGTCTGTGTGTGAACAAAGGTTTTCATCGACAAATACTCATACTAAAGTTTTAATCTAGTTTTAGTTCCAAATAGACATCCAAGGTTCCCACCC
>NW_017810481.1:0-209 GCF_001891065.2 Hippocampus comes
AAGGCAATGTTTTTCAGAGGATTGCGCCAATTTTAAACTTATAAAATCGAAGGATTGGTGTAAAAAACAAAATTGACACACAAAAATTATTTGAGATCGAAGAAATTTTTTTTAAGTGAGGAAATTTTTTGAAACTATGATCGAATGAGTGTGAGATTTTTAAAGAGTCAAGTTGGGAACTAAAACTTTATCATGACCCTTGTTGATGA
>NW_017810483.1:0-209 GCF_001891065.2 Hippocampus comes
AAGGGTGTCTCAAAATTGTTGTCGAAGGAAGGAAGTTTTTCTGTGGTACTGCCCCATAAAGACGAGCAGAACTTTTTAAAACTAGCTTCTGAACAACAATTATTTCCAAATCTGTTGCTATGGGTTAAAGGAAACCCCAGTTCAGAAATCAAGAGAAGTTATATTCAATTGAGTAGAAATAAAACCCAGGTTGCTACCGAAGAGCTTAT
>NW_017810484.1:0-209 GCF_001891065.2 Hippocampus comes
AAGGGGGGGACTCCGAAGACGGGCTGGAGATGCTTGAGGCGCTCGCGGACGCCTACCCTGAAGAACCCGCCAACCACCTTCGCGTCGGCGAGGCCTACGTTGCGCTTGGGGATCCCGAACCCGGTACGGAGTTTTTGTGCCGCGCCCACAGAGAGCAGGGTCGGCTCCGGGCCGCCGATCAGCGTTTGCTTGTCCGCTTGATCGAAGAC
>NW_017810485.1:0-209 GCF_001891065.2 Hippocampus comes
ACAAGAAACGCAGCGAAGACAATGATTTCCGTGTCGAAATCACTGTTGGCAAAGAGATGCTTACAGACGGTATCAACCTTGCCCGACTCGGTGGGAAGATCGAGGCGAAGCCGCTGAAGGGATGGGGATTTACCTATTATGAGGTGTTGAATTTCGGCGCTGCAGCGACGACGCGAATAGGCGTCCCGCCCGGTACGCCAAAGGTGAAG
>NW_017810486.1:0-209 GCF_001891065.2 Hippocampus comes
ACACGCCCGGACGGCATTGCTTGCGTTATGGCAGCCGGTTCGGCAATGGAAACCCTTAAAGTGGCCCTTGGCCCCGAGGTCTAAATGAATAGTCAAGTCTTGTGATCCGTTCCCGATGGGCATAGCGCCCAAACGGAACGGATCTGCTTCTATTTGTTCATTTTCGGCGAGTTCCCATTTTTTATCTCAAATTGTTTTGAAGCGCTCGC
>NW_017810489.1:0-209 GCF_001891065.2 Hippocampus comes
ACATTGCCGGGCGGCGGTGCGTCCGGAAACTCCTCGTGCCCTTGCGCGAGGCTCCAAAGCAGCAGGCGCATCCGCGTCGGAGCGGGCTTCAGTAGCGCAGGCATAAAGATGAAATGCTGGCCAAATCGAACCCCATGCTTGCGCAACAAGGCCCGCTCTTCCTGGGCGAGGGATTTCACGTCCTGCGCAATCTCGCGCCGAGGGATAAT
>NW_017810490.1:0-209 GCF_001891065.2 Hippocampus comes
TTTTTTTTTTACCAACGGTACGACTGCATCGCAGCGGAAGTTCTCCTCAGGCTGAACAGACGCTTCCCACGCAAAAACGTCGTCATTCGTTCTCCTGGACGTCCGCCGTTTCGAGGTCTGATGGAACCAAGATCGAACAAAGTCCCAGCGGGTCTTCCTCTGACTCGTTTGGCATTTAAAGTCATAGTACGCCAAAGGACCCCCCCCCC
>NW_017810492.1:0-209 GCF_001891065.2 Hippocampus comes
ACCAACAGAGCCTTCAATCGTATTCCGTTTTCTTGGGCTTAAAAAAATGTGGGCCTGAATGAGATCATCCTCTCCTTCTAAGCGTTGAAACTGAATTTCGACAAATTGATAGGTCCTTAAAAAGGAGAGGCGTTGTAGTGTGTTTTGATGTGTTTTTAGGGAATATTTTTGCCCTCTTTTAAAAAGAATTGCCAAATCAATAACAGAAG
>NW_017810493.1:0-209 GCF_001891065.2 Hippocampus comes
TCTGATGGAGCGCCTTTGCCAGGAGCCAGTGTTTTGGTTAAAGGTACAACCAATGGAACGCAAACAGATTTTGACGGCAACTATACCATTAATGCAGAGGCTAATGCTATTTTGGTATTTAGTTACATTGGCTTTTCCTCACAAGAAATTGCTGTTAATGGACAAAGCACCATTAATGTTGCTATGGCCGAAGACGCAGCCAAACTTAG
>NW_017810494.1:0-209 GCF_001891065.2 Hippocampus comes
TGTGTGTGTGTGTGCGTGTGTATTGTTTTATTTAGGATAAGGGACTCCGGCCTCTCTCCCTGGCAGGCCACGTTGGTTTTGACAGCCTCCCAGACCAGTTGGTCAACAAGTCCACCGATCAGGGATTCTGCTTCAACATCCTCTGCATCGGTATGCTGCTTGACACTCATACATTCAAAAAAACCCAAAACAAAACAATGATGTTGACC
>NW_017810496.1:0-209 GCF_001891065.2 Hippocampus comes
ACCCATGCTGTATACCAAGAACTGCCTATTGCTAAAATAGCCTGCTGCATGCGTTTTTCTACCATGTTTTGCATTTTATCATGGTAGGCAGCCGCATATTCTTTACATTGGGTCCGAATTGTTGAATTGAGTCGATTTTCAAAGCAAAATTGTTTGTCTTGTGGATAGGTCTTACTAAGTTCTTTTTCAATAGATAATACTTCCCCTAC
>NW_017810498.1:0-209 GCF_001891065.2 Hippocampus comes
TGACCATTGAGGGGACAATCAAGAGGTGGAAATGGGTGTTTTGTAATCTGCGCAGCATCACAATGTAGTCTGATCTCATGCTAATACACAGCAGGAGCACCAGCAGCATGAAGGGAAAGCTCATCTGAAACCTGCAGGAAATCTCCATCCGAAAAGCTAAGCCAGGAGCAAGAAATGAAACGCGAGAGGGTACGTGAAGACAAAAAGAA
>NW_017810499.1:0-209 GCF_001891065.2 Hippocampus comes
ACCGTATAGATTGTGGCGATCGCCGCACAAGATACAAGGAACGAAATCTGGAGTTGACGATCGAGCACCAGGCTGATGAAATCTTCCATATCCGCCGCCTAAACCTTGATCTGCATCATTTTCTTCATCACAAAGATGCCGGTGCTCATCCACACGCCAGCACCGAGAAGAATGAAATTGCCAACCTGCGTGGTGAAGAGTGGCGTCAG
>NW_017810500.1:0-209 GCF_001891065.2 Hippocampus comes
ACTCCATGCCTGCCGCCTTAGCGCGGCGTTGAATCATGTGTAGGCAGTTCTGCCGGCTTAGTCGCTTCCCAGTCAGCTCGCCGCTTCTCCCTCGGAAGGTCTGAAAGAGGGGGGCTTTGCCGTCGATCCCTGCCGCGTCGATGTATTCACGGAGATAGTCTTCCAAGGTGTGATGGCAGGGCATTTCATGATACTTGCCACCTTTCTCG
>NW_017810501.1:0-209 GCF_001891065.2 Hippocampus comes
ACTTCAATGGCCGCCTCAGTCCGTGTCGAAAAACGTGTTATCCTATGTTTTTCGTCGCCGCAACAATATGTCACGCTAAAATATACACCACTTATCGAATGAGGGTCTGTCCATGTAGTGTCCTCTTTAGCCGGTTCCGGTTGTGTCCCTCTGTTGTTCCGCTCATCAAATTCTTCATAACTTGTATGGGGTGAACCTGTGACATGATG
>NW_017810502.1:0-209 GCF_001891065.2 Hippocampus comes
ACTCGGGTCGAGCACATGCATTGCAGAATTTGTCAGTGATAATCAAGACACTGGCAAATATCACCAAAAGCTGCTTCTATCTTTCATGCGCATGCTTTCTTTCGGTCTTGGTTTTTGCAGCTTCAGGTTTTTTCTTTTGTTCCAGCGGGATTAAAAATCTATCTGTGAACCTCCGTGACAGACAATCAACAGTTTAATGTCTTTTTTTT
>NW_017810504.1:0-209 GCF_001891065.2 Hippocampus comes
AGAAACATGAATACGGGAGGCCGCCAGAGCACCTCAAGAAAACCGCCAGTAGACTCAAGGCCGGAAAGTTTGACTGTGCAGCAGAGATGTGCGGAAATTGCTCACGGTTTTATGCTATTTGCAGCAGGGCTCCGTCCTCATCCCGCTTTTGCTATACTTCAACTGGCATATTTTTCCTGATAATTTGGGTTGAATTCAAAAATTTCCAA
>NW_017810505.1:0-209 GCF_001891065.2 Hippocampus comes
ATAAAACCATCGATCCACATAAGAACAAGGGATATTGCAACCACATAGTAATGAATGACCCATCTTCATTGCATCGAGTTTTAACCTCACTTCCAATGTGATATCACGTTAATCCCTTAATAATGACGCACCTTTGAACTTGTCTAGCTTGAGGAGGTTCTGGGCTCTGAGCAGGAACAACTCGGGGTTGTCGGGGTTACCCTTGATCT
>NW_017810506.1:0-209 GCF_001891065.2 Hippocampus comes
ATAAATACACCGGATTCGCAAAAACCGGGCCAAATCTGCCGCCCAACTTGAAAAAATCGCGGGGCCCGGTTGCTGACCCACCGGGGATCCTTTACAATGCCGTGTTCGGTAGCGGTAGCCCAACGGTCAGGACTCGGCGGTCCCCAACCCTACAATTTCCATCCCCCACGCCTTCACACCCTCACGAAGTCGAGGAAATCGATGCAGAT
>NW_017810507.1:0-209 GCF_001891065.2 Hippocampus comes
ATAACAATTTTATAGACAAATGATACTATTTATAGGGGGGTGGGGGGGTGCGCGAGATGTTTTCCTCTTCCTAGCGGGGGCATGACAGAAAATAATTGAGAACCATTGGCTTACAATAAGGAGGCAGGGGGCCTAAGTCCGCAGGATGGGATGTACAGGGGCCACTGGGAGCAAACCATCACTTCTGTCTTCTTTTCATTGAAAATCAA
>NW_017810510.1:0-209 GCF_001891065.2 Hippocampus comes
ATACCCCCGGGGGCTACGACATCCTGCTGGATGTCCTGGAACGCCGCGGGGACGACCGCCTGTTCCGCCAGGCGGCGGTCAGCGGGCTGCGGGGTAAAGAAACGGCCTTGCTCGGGCGCGTCGTCGAACGGGGCGGCGGGCCGGTCCTCGGCGAACTCACCGCGGCGCTTGTCAACGCGGTCGGAAACGGCGACCTCTCCACGGACACG
>NW_017810511.1:0-208 GCF_001891065.2 Hippocampus comes
TTTCTATCAACCAGGCAGAGAAAATCCATGTAAAAGTCGGTACCAATCCAGGTGATGGAGATATTGCCGAAAAAACCTTTCAATTTGATGATCCTTCCGAATTAGCAACTCCGTTTACTTACGCACGTGACGGAAAAACCATCGTATTAGGCGTAGGCGAAATTCAAGGTTATGGCAACCATTATGCAGAAGTCATAATTGAAGATGC
>NW_017810512.1:0-209 GCF_001891065.2 Hippocampus comes
ATACCGGCACCTATACTTTTAGATTCTTCAATGGCAATGATGATGAAGGAAATCCGGTTTATTTGGAGTATCAGGTTCAGGTTAATGAATGAGGGCCGACCAATTAAGCAAAGAAATGTAAAATGCTTGACCAACAATTTTGACTCTTGAAGAGATCATAACCGAATGTAAAAAAGGAAAACGGAGGGCACAAGAAGAGTTGTATCGAA
>NW_017810513.1:0-209 GCF_001891065.2 Hippocampus comes
ATATCAACCACTCTTAGGCCTTTAGCGGTTGTGGCAAACAAATAGCGGAACTGAACCTCAATGCCTCGTACGTCGCTTAACGCAATACTGGTTGCAATCACAGGTTCCAGCGGATTATCCAGGTTGGCAACCACAATTTCCTTATCGGTTGCGATATAAACCATATGTCCGGCAATCTTCAGGTAATGGGCACCGTTCAGGCGACCATC
>NW_017810514.1:0-209 GCF_001891065.2 Hippocampus comes
ATACGAAGAGATCTTCGAAGCAAACAAAGAAGTTATTCAAGATCCTGATTTGATCTTCCCAGGTCAAAAACTGCGTATTCCTCAAGCATAATTTATCGAGGTCGTTATGGATATTGCAAAAATTCTAGAAATTGGTGCACAGCTATTTTCACAGTCACAAGCAAACACAGAAGGTTTGAGCCAAAGCTCGATCATTTCTGCGTTATCTC
>NW_017810515.1:0-209 GCF_001891065.2 Hippocampus comes
ATATGGGCTCTCCGGATGGGAGCAGCAAGCTGACAGGCCGCAGCAGTCAAACTGACAGCTCGGTTTGCAGTTTGGGCGCCGACGTCAATGACGCTTCGGCCCCCAGAGCACCTGCACGAAAAGGCAAACAAAGCGCTCCGTTCAGGGTTTGAAAATACAGTTTGTGGGAAAAATAGCGCTATTAGTCCTTGTATTCTGGAAAACAAACA
>NW_017810516.1:0-209 GCF_001891065.2 Hippocampus comes
ATAGCCTAACTGAAATATGAAGGCCATATTCCATACTAAAATAAGCGATGGAAGGACTATTAGGGACTGGTTTTTCCTTTAAGTAGGCTTTAAAAGCCTTGTCAACGCTTTTCAATTGGGCCATAAAGGCTTTATCCTCAAGTAAACCTTGGGTAGTTTCTACACTCATCTGATCTAAAAGGGCAATGGGATTGTAATTTAATGCTTCC
>NW_017810517.1:0-209 GCF_001891065.2 Hippocampus comes
AGACTTTGTGGCGAATAGTTTAACTGGCGTCGAGGTGCTACATTTTTCCCGAAAACTTTTACTCGTCCTGGAATTGACCCAAATAAGCTGTTTCAAAGCAAAATGGCTGGCTTCCTATTCAATTTTAGGCGAGGGTTCATGAAACTTTTTTGTGGGTCTTGTTCTGGTAGATGACTCCACCAGATTTCATGTCACCTAACCTCCTAACC
>NW_017810518.1:0-209 GCF_001891065.2 Hippocampus comes
ATAGGCAGTGCTCGAAACTTGCGCCTGCCACTCAAATAAAGGGTTAATGGCTGTATTTACAGTCAGATCAGTAGGTACTTCTAAAAACACATTGTCAAAGGTGTCATCATAAACATTGACATTGATAATCACCTCTTTGGTACTACTTGCTGAAGTTGCTGTTACCGTAATAGGGTAAATTCCTTCGGCTAGTACCCCTGTATTCGAAA
>NW_017810519.1:0-209 GCF_001891065.2 Hippocampus comes
ATAGGGTTCTTTAAGAGTTCTATTCTTTGTAATTTCGTGCCCGTTCTAACAAATGCTTTAAAAAAAGTTATAAATGACAGCAACTGCCGCCACTCTTGATATGAAAAATACCCAAAAACAATTAGGACTACTGAAAATAAACAAGGGAACTTCAACAGGATCGGACAATTTTGGTTCGGGCGATCTTATTGAATCGTATTCTCCCGTAG
>NW_017810520.1:0-209 GCF_001891065.2 Hippocampus comes
GTGGACTCCGGGGCGGATGATTGTTTTATAGACCCCATGTTGGCAAACGAACTGGGTTGTCAGGTGGAAGAGTTAAGGGACAAAAAGAGGGTTTACGATTTGGATGGACGACTCCTGGCGGAGGTGAAAAGGATCACCTGCCCATTAAAGTTAAAGGTATCAGGCAATCACATTGAATACCGGAAGTTTTACCTTATGAGGTCCCGTTC
>NW_017810521.1:0-209 GCF_001891065.2 Hippocampus comes
ATCAATGATGCCTCGCCCCATGACAATGCATTGACACTCAATAGCGAAGACCTTTGGGGATTCCGCATCAAGTATAATGATATTGCCGATGTGTCAAAACGTTTGTTCAATGGAAACATAAGTGAAACACTTTGGGATTCCAAAACGGTCAATCCGGGCTTTAATGGCAATCCCGCAAGTAAAAAGTATACCTACTCCTTCGATGCCAT
>NW_017810522.1:0-209 GCF_001891065.2 Hippocampus comes
AATAAATCTAAATATAAAATATAAATATAAGCATATTTAAGACTGCTTGCTTAATCGATTACACTTTTCACAGATGTATGGCTGGGAACGCGTTAAAGTGGAGAACTTCCAACAAAAAACAGTTCATCAATGACTCTGCGAGAGAAAATTACACACTCTAAATTGAACCAGAACCAGAAATGAATTAACTTCCATTGTTGACACGGATG
>NW_017810523.1:0-209 GCF_001891065.2 Hippocampus comes
ATCAGATCTAAAGACAACAAATTAATGACTGAAAATATTCATCTCTTGTCTTTGATGAATCAACAGATGCAAGTAATTTATCCCAATTTAACATTATCGCGCGGTATGTCGCAGGGTACAGACTGCGTGAGGAAAGTCTTGTTGTGTCAATTTTAAGAAAACGCGAGAAGCGGATCTATTTAATTTTTTTATAAAGTTCGCAAACGACA
>NW_017810524.1:0-209 GCF_001891065.2 Hippocampus comes
ATCCGACTCCATGGGTCAGAACTTCACGACCAGCTCGAGGCGCCCCCCATACGGGGTTTCGTCACCGCCGCCCAGCAGCTCCCGATAGGCGACGAAGCCGTCGACCACCAGGACCAGCCGCCGCCCGATCGCCTGCTGGTACCGCAGGGTGGCAGCGGCCGAGTCGGTCTCGCTAGACCTCGTGCCGAAGCGGAACCCGAGCTCCATGA
>NW_017810527.1:0-209 GCF_001891065.2 Hippocampus comes
ATCGAGGTTGCAACCACACAATTCAGAACTTGGTCAGCAGATTATTCTGAATTGGGAGGCTGTGGGCCCGGTGAATCCTTTTCCTCGTGGCGAGCAAGAACAGACTCGACGAGTTTATCGCTCAAACGCATGTTCGTTGCTTGGAGCATTTGGATTGCAGCGGTCAGATCAGCCAGCCCCCTACTCGCTGCGAGTTCAAGGACGCCGAG
>NW_017810530.1:0-209 GCF_001891065.2 Hippocampus comes
ATTCATTGAAGATGTGCCTTATAATCCAAAGCGCCTTATAGTGCAGAAAATCTAATCGTCATTATTTCTTTATGATACACCTATCAATTCATATTTATTCATATACAATTTGGGAAAGGCTTGCCTGTAGCTTAGTAAAATCAAAACTTTAAAATGCTAGGCAATAAATCACTAAATCATGTATGTACAGCAGGGGTGCCCATTACGTC
>NW_017810531.1:0-209 GCF_001891065.2 Hippocampus comes
ATTCTTTCTCCTATAGTTTTCTTTCTGAAAAAAGGCGATGCTAAAATTTGGTTGTCGATATACAAAGTTCTTTTTAAAGAGAATACTTGGGTCGCTTACAAAAAAGAAAAATTTGATAGTTTACCAGAAATAGCGGAACCAATCATTGATTTAGGTCTTACTAAAACAAAGCCCTATCTCATAAATTACGCAAAAAATTATCAGCCTTG
>NW_017810533.1:0-209 GCF_001891065.2 Hippocampus comes
ATTCGGTGTCGGGCATCGGTCGGAAGACAGTTTACTGCCTTTGGATGCTACTTGTTGGTCCCAGTGGCACGGGCGCGCGTGCCGCCGAGTTTGGTGATCAGCACGTTCACGTCACCCCCACCTTTGCGGATGATGGATTGATAGTTGGATTTGAGAAGTTGAGCCAACCATACGTTTTGTACGTTCAGGTCGGTGATCTTACCGCCCCT
>NW_017810536.1:0-209 GCF_001891065.2 Hippocampus comes
ATATCGGCTTTATCACGTGACTGAAACCACTCGGCAACCGTCACTGCATCACCACTTTGCCGGCTTTCGGTCAGTTCGATAAATGCAGTATAAATTTCGCGGTGATCTTCGCGATAGAAATCTTCAGGCGCAATACGATCAGCAACCTGCTCGTAACTGCGGGGATTTAACAGTAGGCAGCCGAGCAGAGCCTGCTCGGCCTCAATAGC
>NW_017810537.1:0-209 GCF_001891065.2 Hippocampus comes
ATGAGCGACGGTATCAACGAGGTCAAGGAAGCTTCTGTCAACACAGATGAAAGTTCCAGCGGCGTGAGGGATGCTTCCTTCCGCCTGTCAGAACAGACAGAAGCCATGCAGCGTGTGACGGAGGGTTTTATCCGGGCAATTCAGAAAACGACCGGTTGAGAACAGACAAAACATTAAAGGAAAAAGGGTGGGCCTCATGCAGGGTCTGC
>NW_017810540.1:0-209 GCF_001891065.2 Hippocampus comes
ATTTCGAGGAAGTCCCTATTCAGAACAATTTGGATACTAGTACACTTTTACTCGATACAGATACCACCCAAAATAATAGAGAAAGTATAGGTCCCGCAAAAAATAATCCTACACCTCCGGCCAATAAGACCAATGCCATTGGTTTTTTCACTGTCTTTGCGATTATTTTTCCAGCTTTTACGGGAATGACTGCGGGGGTAGGATTGTCA
>NW_017810541.1:0-209 GCF_001891065.2 Hippocampus comes
ATGCGGACTATCATGTGTCTAATATTCTTCTATTTGTGCGTTATTACTTATTATGAGGCATCAGCAATACTTTTTCCATGATCGTTTTACTATCAATTACTAGTTTTGATCGCTTTTATGGTTTGAATTCCATGTTTTGTTTCGATGACAAAAAAGTATATCCCGATACTCCACTTATGTATAGGTATTGGGATGGTCTGGTGCTGATC
>NW_017810542.1:0-209 GCF_001891065.2 Hippocampus comes
ATGTAAAAAATAAGTACTAGTTCTTTTTCCTATTAGGTGGAAATCCTCTAGTAGGAAATACCAAAAACAATGAAAAGATGGAAGCAAATGCCTTCAAAAATGATGTAGTCATCGCCTTGGACATTGGAACCACAAAAGTTTGTGCTGTAGTTGGTTATAAAAATGAGCATGGCAAATTAGAAATTTTAGGGTTTGGCAAGGTAAATTCC
>NW_017810544.1:0-209 GCF_001891065.2 Hippocampus comes
ATGTTTTTTACTTTGTTTATCATTTTTATTTGTTACTATTTTCCTCATTTTTTTTTCATATATTTTCCTTTTTTTTTGTTATTGATTATTTTTGTACTTTATTCATTTTTTTTTCTCTCTCTAATTTCTTTTTTTTTCTTTAACTCACTATGTCAAGGGTAAACTAAAGGGAGGAGGCGAAGGAAGGGTTAAAGGGAGGAGACGAAGGG
>NW_017810545.1:0-209 GCF_001891065.2 Hippocampus comes
ATGGTGGATGCAACATTTAATATATGTCCGGGTAATTTTTCACAATTATTAATTATGCATGCATTGTTTCTTGATAAATCCTATCCAATTATTTATATTCTAATGAAAACAAAATTAGAAAATAATTATAATAAAGCATTTGAAAAAATAAAAATTTTGTTTGATATAAACCCAGAATGGATTATATGTGATCTTGAAAAAGGATTGAA
>NW_017810546.1:0-209 GCF_001891065.2 Hippocampus comes
AGAAGTGGCCAGTGTGTTCAATGACTCGGGTGTCAGAACCTGCCATACCACCATTAGCGCCACGATCAACAAGAGCTCCCCGATGCGAGCGAGCATGGTTGCTGACAGTGTAACGGTTGCAAACGTTAATCTGGACGTTTGGCTTGGTTTTGGGTTGTGGGGATGGCTGAGAGTCGGAGGAGGATAGAACCCGTGAGAGGGAAGCTGGG
>NW_017810547.1:0-209 GCF_001891065.2 Hippocampus comes
AGAATAAGCAGTATAATAATTCTGTCCCCGATAGGTAAGGTAGTTTCTCAAATTCCCTCGAAAGCCTAAGCGTTTTTTCTTTAAAATAATGTTGATAACTCCACCTGAATTTTCTGCATCTGTATTTGCTCCAAGGTTGGTCTGAATTTGAATGCTTTGAATATCTTCTGAATTCAAATTACTTAAATAATTTGCTAAATCTTCGCCAG
>NW_017810548.1:0-209 GCF_001891065.2 Hippocampus comes
AGACCAGGGGATGGGATTCTGAGCGTTGGGAAGTCGCTAGGGCAGGGTACGAGCAGAAAGATCGCCAGCGGTGGGGTTAGAAATACCTTATCACACTCGATTTTGAGCTAGCTAACCTCTTTTTCAAGGATTTGATTCAACATCACACGCAATTCTTCACGAAACCTGTTCACCTGATCGTGAACGGTTGATGTTGGTATGTCTAGATC
>NW_017810549.1:0-209 GCF_001891065.2 Hippocampus comes
ATGGATTGATCTTCTGTTGCCGACCCTTGACCTCCATGCCTCGATATTCTCTCTTGAAACCGTGGATTACTGAGCATTTCATCACCTGGCTCCAAACCAGTTCCCTGGTCTTTGGACTCATTATCAAGGCTTTAACGTTTAATGTTCTGTCCCAAAACTCTTCCCAATCTTGAAGAACTCATCTGGACTTTGAAGGTCACTGCACTTTT
>NW_017810550.1:0-209 GCF_001891065.2 Hippocampus comes
AGATTTCGCTAAAATGACGGCTCATTTACGAATGTTTCTCTAAAATATGGCACTTACCCGGCTCGAATACTGGCTTACCACACCCATTAGCGTGTTATGGCGCGATGTACAGGGTGGTCAGATCAGTAACAAACTGGTCAGGGTATTTGCGTTGCAAATGTTGGCCATCAGCCTGGCTGCTGGTTTAGGCGGCTGGGTAGCCAGCATAG
>NW_017810551.1:0-209 GCF_001891065.2 Hippocampus comes
AGATCAAGAACCGGTTCTGACGAAGGTGAAATGATTGAACGTAATATATGGGAAAAAATCCTGGATCCGTACCAAAATAATTGTAATAAATCAACATTAATGCTGGAATGTAAATAATCTATAGTCTTAAAATGGAGGGAAAAAAATAGAGGAAATCATCCGTATTACATCATTATTCAGAAAGAATTTAAGAACATGTAAAAATAGAA
>NW_017810553.1:0-209 GCF_001891065.2 Hippocampus comes
AGAGGAACAACCTCCAGACGCACTTGGCCAACAAGGAGGCGCCTGACTGGGTGAAGGAGGGGGCTGTATCGAAGAAGATCCTCTCTGCCTTCCTTCAGAGTGACGCAGAGCTCTCGCCTGACTGGATGGAGGAGTCGCGTGCCATGAGCCCTGAAGAGAAGAAGCAGCTCCTAGACAAGATTGAGGAGCTGCGAAAGGTGCTCGCCGAG
>NW_017810555.1:0-209 GCF_001891065.2 Hippocampus comes
AGCAGAGGAGAGACAAAACCAAACCAAAGTCCCCGAGGATTAATCAAACTTTTCTTTCTCTCCCTCTTTTCCCCCGTTTTCCCACCCAAACACAGATGATCCTTCGCTTCTTCAACCTTTTCTTGCGGCTGAAGGAGGTCACGTCGTCGTCAGCGTTCCTGGTAATGGTGTCATGTCCTGACCACGGCTGCCCGGCGCTGCCCTGCCTC
>NW_017810557.1:0-209 GCF_001891065.2 Hippocampus comes
AGTATTTGTTGAATTAATCTTTCATCATCTTTCAGGGGCATACTGTATATGGTTGTTCTTTACTATCTATTCGAAATTATCTAAAAGTGGTGACATAAAAAGAGAAAAAAATAAAAAAAAGGGGGAAAATGTCACCTTTTGTTAAAAAAAGAGAATAAAAGAAAATGAAGGGGCAATAAATACAAATATGAATTATGGATTTTTCAGTA
>NW_017810558.1:0-209 GCF_001891065.2 Hippocampus comes
AGTTTATGGCAATTTCCAATGATTGAAACTCAATCAGACACACCACTCAAGGTAGATCAATTCGCTAAAAAAACAGGTTTGCCTTTGAAACAGATTAAGTGGATTAAACCAATGAAAAAACACGTGCTTACGCATCAAAATATTTTCGGCGCGGCATACTACATCCAAAGCAACAAAGTGCACACACATCAGTGCAGCCAACCAATTAC
>NW_017810559.1:0-209 GCF_001891065.2 Hippocampus comes
TGGGTGTCTGTGTCTCTGGTGGAGTTTTGGGGTTCCCAGGGCAGCCTCATTCCCTTTAAACGGCCGCTTACCGAGCGATACTCGTCCTTGTGACGTATAAGTCTCCTCAGGGAGCACCTGGACCTTGGCTGGACGCCTGGTCTGGAAGGAAGCCTTAGGGCAAAGTCATCCCCTTGAGGGGTGCCCGTCACCAGGTGACGTATAAGCCG
>NW_017810560.1:0-209 GCF_001891065.2 Hippocampus comes
AGTTTCGGTAGGGGTAATCACCTACCAAGGAAAAATCAAGGTAATGCCCATTACCGAAATTGTTTCCGAGAATGACTTTTTCGATTTTGAAGCCAAATATGAGGGAAAATCAGAGGAAATAACACCTGCAAGAATATCAGCGGCCCAGCAGTCCAATGTAGAAAAACTGGCAGCATTCATTTACACAGTTCTTGGGTTTAAAGGCTATA
>NW_017810561.1:0-209 GCF_001891065.2 Hippocampus comes
TTTTTGAAATCTTCTTTCTTGCCTCACTTGACCGGTAAGCCCGTCTTTTCTCACAGCCCTTGAGCAAGCTGTCTGCACCTGGATGAGGGCGCGAGTCCGAGGCTGCGACTCCGGTTTGCTGCACTATCACAAGACAGCCCGTCTCATGTGGGAGGAGGTCGGGTATCACTTCCGTGAATCATGTTTTCTGCTATTCTTTAACTGTGTAC
>NW_017810563.1:0-209 GCF_001891065.2 Hippocampus comes
AGGATCTCAATATATCCAGGCAATCTGCAGTAATCACAAGTATGGTCCGAAGGCGATGTTGGAGAGCCACCTCAGTAAGCGGAGACTTCTGGAATTTTCATTTGCACATTATGCCCTATTTAGTTTCCGATGCACACACTCACACAAGAGCATGCTGGCTGAGAATAGAACTACACTCTGCTCCACATGTCATGGCAACAGGAAAGGGC
>NW_017810564.1:0-209 GCF_001891065.2 Hippocampus comes
AGGGAGATTCCGTCGACGCACGGATCACCGACGAAACGAAGGACCATCCGATCTTCCTCATCCCGGGCCCGCAGCGGCGCCGACTCTTGGATCGCCTGGTCCAGAGAGAGGATGCTTTCGTCGCCTCCGAGGTCGTACGCAACGGGGATCTCTCGCCGAGAAACCGTAGGATTTTCGATGCTTTACTGAATGCCTATCAAGGAGACCTC
>NW_017810565.1:0-209 GCF_001891065.2 Hippocampus comes
CAACTTAAATCTTTAGGGCCTTCTGGGATCAACAAGAGTCTTAAGAGAATTTATGGCTCAACTGAAGAGTTTTTTTTGGTGACTCTTCGACCAACCAAAAAAAAAAAGTCTTTTGAAACTGTCTTTGGAGCCTTTTTGGACCAGTTAGAGTCTACTAGGGCATTTTAGACCAAATTTAGAGTCGTTTGATACTATTTAGGCCAACTGAA
>NW_017810566.1:0-209 GCF_001891065.2 Hippocampus comes
CAATTTTATCAATAATCTTACCTTCTTTGTATTTATTATATGTTGCTATTGCTTCTAAACCAAGTCCAGTTTTAAAATATTTTCCTAGGCTTATGCGAGAAGGAAAAGGAACAATATTCCAATTATTTTTGATATCAAATAATTCTGAAAACCTAGAACCAGAGTCATCTACTACATTAAGACCTACTCCAAAAATCCATGAGCTGGCA
>NW_017810569.1:0-209 GCF_001891065.2 Hippocampus comes
CACAAGCCTGGTCCGAGGCCAGCCAGCAGTTGTGGCCGCCGCCCACCTTGGTGGACAGACGGGACAGCTCCGGCGAGCCCTGGTCGAGGAGCGCTCGCGCATCCTCGTAAGCCAGGTTGATGTCGTCGTTGCGCATGAAGGTGGGGGCCTGGCCGCCGGTGAAGTGACAGCCCTGGCAGCCGCCCTCCTCCACGATCGGGTCCCACACC
>NW_017810570.1:0-209 GCF_001891065.2 Hippocampus comes
CACTTTCCAAGGCTTACGGAATGGCCGGTATTCGATTGGGAATTTGTTATGCTTCAGAACAAATCATTCAGATTTTGAATAAGATAAAACCGCCGTACAACGTAAATGAATTGACCCAACAAAAAGCTTTGGAACGGGTCATGAACAGAGAATATGTGAACTTGGAAGTGAAAACAATCCTGATAGAGCGTAAAAACCTTGAGTCAGCA
>NW_017810571.1:0-209 GCF_001891065.2 Hippocampus comes
CACTATTTCACAGCGAATTTTGTCATAATGGAGGAGCCAGTCTAGTCAATCCATCTGCCATGCCGGTTGTTCATAGGCTACCATGCAATGTGGGCGAGGGATAAAAATAAAAGAGAAACAGGTAATACTGACAATCCGTTACTTAGCTTTTATTTTGAAAAGTCGGCGCTGGGAAGCAATTGTTATGATCCTGACTTGACTTCAAATTT
>NW_017810572.1:0-209 GCF_001891065.2 Hippocampus comes
AAACATGGCACCTGCACATCCTCAAAAGATCAGTTTATACAAATTAATATTGTTGGAGGTATTATTACTTTCATGACATTTTTTCAGGATTTTTCATACAGAGAACCGTGACATGAGCATGGTAGGTAAAAATATTGCTTTGACTGAGGGGAGGAGCTTAATTTCATCCTTTTTGTGTTGGCAATCATTTATCGTGGATCTTTACTTGG
>NW_017810574.1:0-209 GCF_001891065.2 Hippocampus comes
CATCAAAAGCGCCAGGCAGGCGGTCGACAGTAATACATAAGTGCTGCGTTCCGCGGCCGCCGGTATGAAGCGCGTCAGCCAGCGTTTGAAGGCGGGCCGGGCCATGCCGCTGTGTTGGAGGGCGAACAGGCCGAGCAGCCCCAGATTAATCGCCAGTGATATTCCGATCGGATATATAGGCGCCGAGTCGATCGTCTTGGGTACCCAGA
>NW_017810575.1:0-209 GCF_001891065.2 Hippocampus comes
CATTCTCCAAGAAGCGCTGACCAACGTCGCCCGCCATGCGCAGGCGAGCCGAGTCTCGGTCTCTTTGCGCCGGGAGGAGGCGCATCTGGCCTTGAGCATTTGCGACGACGGTCGCGGCTTCTCCGCTGAAGCGGCGAAGGCGAAGGGGCGGCGTGGCTTGGCGGGGATGGAAGAGAGGGTCGAGCTCCTCGGGGGCAGCTTTGCGTTGG
>NW_017810576.1:0-209 GCF_001891065.2 Hippocampus comes
CATCATCCCATCGGGGTGGACGATGCCGGTGACGGACAGGCCGAACTTGACCTCGCTGTCACGCACCGAGTGCCCGCCGAGCACCACGGCGCCGGCGGCGTGGACGCGCTCGGCCCCGCCCTTGAGGATCTCGCCCAATACGGACATCGGCAGCGCTTTGTCCGGGAAGCCGACGATGTTCATCGCGGTCTTGGGCGTGCCGCCCATGG
>NW_017810577.1:0-209 GCF_001891065.2 Hippocampus comes
CATTTAAATTCATATGGAGATGCCGTTTCGTCAACGGAAAGGTCTATCCCACCGGACCCATTTGGGGCACAAATACATGTGACAGAGTTTATAGAAACTGGATCCAAATCAGAGCAGTCAACTATTTCTACCTCGAATTCGTAACTGCACTCAAACCTGTTTAACACAGTAATAGTATAGGTACTTGGGCATAAGTATTCAAATATTTC
>NW_017810578.1:0-209 GCF_001891065.2 Hippocampus comes
CATTTGTCTCCGACAACATCCTGGTCACCTGCACTGGCAGTGATGAATTCAAGGTATTGGTGGGTGACCGTGCTGCCATCGTGTTGATCGCCACGGCGCTGAGCCCGCAGCTTAGCGGGGAAGGCGTCGGCATCACCGACGCCGTGGCGATCTGCGACAACCGCACGACGGGCGCGCGCGCCACCGTGCCCTTGTCCCCGGACAACCTG
>NW_017810579.1:0-209 GCF_001891065.2 Hippocampus comes
CATGATCGAGCACCCTCCCCGATCAGATTCCTGTCCCCTTCTGAACTTTGACCTCCACGTAGAAGAGGTCTCAGAACCAGCAGGCTTTTTAATTTTTTTTTTTTAACTCAGCAATTGAGAGGGGAATGCGTGAGCGTTTTTGCTCTTGTTTGACTTCATCATTCAGGATGCCGTCCGTTGTTCAAAGGAGACGCTCGGCCTCCCGTCTG
>NW_017810580.1:0-209 GCF_001891065.2 Hippocampus comes
CATGCAAATGCTTAGGCAACTCGAGTTTGCCTTATTTGATTTTCGTTTACACCTGGAATTTAACCCTGATGGTAGTGAGTCTATACAGGAACTACTTGATCAGGTTAGAAAAGAGGTCGCCGTGGTAATACCCCCTTCGTTTAATCGTTTTCAACATAGTTTTTCGCATATCTTTGCTGGCGGTTATGCGGCCGGTTATTATAGTTATA
>NW_017810581.1:0-209 GCF_001891065.2 Hippocampus comes
CAAACGCGCCATTTTGGTCATTTTCTCGCCCTTTTCCTTAACTAGGCAGCCTGATGCGAATTTAAGGAATGGAGGGATACATTCATGGATACGATCGTAACAGTCGTTGTTGTGTTGATGGTTTTGTTTGGCGCGGCCCTGATGGGCAAAATGCTCAAGGACATCTTCCCGGGTGCCATGTTTGGCGCATCCAAAAAACGCGACACACC
>NW_017810582.1:0-209 GCF_001891065.2 Hippocampus comes
CTCAAAACCCACTTTTTCACTTGATTTGATTTTGTTTTCCGGCCAATTTTGAAAAAGCGAGTCGCATGAGACCAAACAGGGACAAAGACAGAACAGAAAGCAAGAAACTCAAATCATAACTCTTTTGGCGGCACAGCATGAAAAGGGAAAATCATTGAATTCTCACAGATTTCCAGCCAAGGTGGAAATGTCAACGCTTTTTTTTTTTT
>NW_017810583.1:0-209 GCF_001891065.2 Hippocampus comes
CATGCATTATCCTGCGCAGTTGGTTTGAAGAATATTGAAATACTAGAACAAGAAGCCTTTTGCGAACATGTACAAAAAGTAGGGCCTTACTTTGAGCAGCAATTAAAATCTTTAGAAACCTTACCAATAGTTGGCGATGTAAGAGGTAGTCACTATATGCTTTGTATTGAAAACGTTGCTGACAAAATAACAAAATTACCCTTTGATGA
>NW_017810585.1:0-209 GCF_001891065.2 Hippocampus comes
CAGTTCCAGCAATGCCATTCGTCGACACGATTAAATATCTTCCGGCAAGTAATTTCTTTTTAAATTCCGAATGCTTCCGGAACATAGGAGGAAGGAAGTCGTTGAATTCCAAGACGAAGTAAGAGATGTTCCAACTTGTCAATGAACCACGTGAGGAGGGTATTGGAATACTTTGAAAATAAAGACAACGGAGCCGATCAAGTTTTTTC
>NW_017810586.1:0-209 GCF_001891065.2 Hippocampus comes
ACCAAAATATTGAAATATATCATATCTCAATGAGTGGAACGATATCGATATTGTAATATATCACTTCATCATCTTTTCCAGTACAGTCTCATTTAGGGGTGGATAAAATATCAATACCAAGATGTATCACATCATAACCTCTGACCATCCAGTATCGATGACGGGCGGGGGGAAGTATCAATGTCCCAGAGTGGATATCACAATGTATC
>NW_017810588.1:0-209 GCF_001891065.2 Hippocampus comes
AGGAATTGAGTGCTCGCTTATATCAAAGCTTTTCTGTTGAATTATTGGTGATGTCATCCATCTGTGAGAAAATACCATTTTGCCATACATGGTTGCAATTTTATGCCCTGAGGTCAAATGCAAAAAAATTACAAAACAAATGTCTGTTTGCTTGTCTGAGCATGACTCGCAGTGTTTGCCAGGATAACAAAGCTGAAGGATGCGATTGC
>NW_017810589.1:0-209 GCF_001891065.2 Hippocampus comes
CGATACCCTGGATCCAATGGTGCTCAACACCAAGAAATGAACGAGTGCTTTGCCTTAAACCCTCCAGACTCTCAGATGATCCCCACTGACTCCGGCTGGAACGTTATGACCGTCGTCTCCAAATAATGTGAATGTAAAACTTTTCATATGTGTGTGTGTGTTTTTTTAATGTGGGTTCTTAGAAACAGCAAGAAAACGATACTGGGCCT
>NW_017810590.1:0-209 GCF_001891065.2 Hippocampus comes
CCATAATCTTTTTGAGCAAATCCCCTTATTCCGCCACTGGTTTCTTCCATATATTTTCTATGATATCGCTCTAGCTGTTCATTGTCATCCGTATTATTAATTCCATCTGTAATAAAACCCCAAAAACGAGCGACAAATCCTAGTTTTTTTCTGGATTTGGTTTGGCTGGCTAGTTTGCCCAAATCATTAGTGCTATTTTCATCAAACTC
>NW_017810591.1:0-209 GCF_001891065.2 Hippocampus comes
CCACTTAGTTGTTCTATAAGCTTAACTTTATATTTTGTCTGTTTTAGCTTTTGTTCAAGAAACTCGTAGTATGCCTTCTTTCTTTCATCATTAGATAGAGTGTTTGTAGTGTTTAGCTCAGTGTATTGTAGTTTCTCAGCACCCGAAAGCCATGAAGCATGTTTAAGACTGTGCTTGCTATGATTGTAGTTTATCAGATTGTTTAGGCG
>NW_017810592.1:0-209 GCF_001891065.2 Hippocampus comes
CCATATTCCAAGGTCCACCTCGCCCCCTCCCTCACCATCGAAAAAACCGCAGCCGCGAGGATCTCGCGGCTGCGGTTCGAACTTTCGCAAGAGCTAGGGACTAGCTCCGCGTCACTTCAAAGGATCGGACTTAGCACTGCGGAGTCGTACAACCCAGCGGAGCCGGAGCCGGCGCACAGGCCGGGAACGGAGCCGACGGGGAAGCCGAG
>NW_017810593.1:0-209 GCF_001891065.2 Hippocampus comes
CCATCATCAAATCAAAAACTCAGGATACAAGCTCAAAATTCCCTTCTCACTAGCAGTACAAGTCCCACGCTCTGTAATAATGGCACTTACCAAACGAGCAGGTGTGACATCAAAGCCATAATTTACAGCTGGGCTGTGCTCTGGGGTTAATAATACTTTTTGAATTTTCCCTTCCACATCTTTCCCTTGAATCCACTTTACCTCCTCCG
>NW_017810595.1:0-209 GCF_001891065.2 Hippocampus comes
CCCCCCGTACAGTAAGACTATGTGGCCCGAAACTGACTGTAGAGGGAAGATCAAATATACAGCTGGAGGGACCTTGACACAAGAAATACCTTTACGGCTGCTACACGTTTCAGGGTCAGGACCTGACTTGTTGAGACGGCGCGAAAACGTTTCACTTCGCTGTTCACTTTGTTTGGCCCGCTGAGCGAGGCCGTCGAAAAACAAACAAA
>NW_017810596.1:0-209 GCF_001891065.2 Hippocampus comes
CCCGCTTAACCCTTCCTCAATCAATCGCTGAAACCGCGCTCGAAGCGCATCCGGCAAAGGTGCTGAAATGATCAATCCTCCCAAACAAGATGAATCACAGATCAGGCTTCAAGGGAAACCGGCGCATTGGATCCCAGGCCACAGGGTCGTCGCGGTCACGGCAAACTTGCGGGCGTTCATGATCGGATTGGCCTGATATGGCTGCGCAG
>NW_017810597.1:0-209 GCF_001891065.2 Hippocampus comes
CCCTCCCCCTCCGTCCAGTTCTCAACCTTCCACCACGTCGTCTGCATGACCCCGCATCTCTGTGGTTTGCATTTTAATTTTTAACGTCGCCCTTTCTGCCCCCACCGCTCATCCCTCGCTCCCTATGAGCTTCACCCACTAACAAATAATTCATTCCATTTAGGGAAGCTTCATTTTCTCTGATCACATCAGATGAAATATTCCCCTAA
>NW_017810598.1:0-209 GCF_001891065.2 Hippocampus comes
CCTAATTGGTGAAGCTATTTTTTTTCAATCAACTAACTTGTGGGGCTATCTATTATTTGTATTTGTGTTATTTCATTTTTTTGTGACTTATATAGAAGAACCTCGGTTGAAAAAAGATTTTGGAGAAGAATATGATATGTACTGCCAAAAAGTAAAACGTTGGATTTAATAATCTTAAAGACAAACCAAATGCAAAAATCCAATACGAG
>NW_017810600.1:0-209 GCF_001891065.2 Hippocampus comes
CCCGAAAAGATGGGATAAACTACAAAGAGCAATAACTTAGTGTCTTTTTTAGAAGAAACTTTTGCCAATTTTCTATTTTTGCAGCATTCTATAAAAATGACTGAGTTCAATAAATAAATAATCATGATTGGGCAGCTTACAGAAAACGGAATTAAGTTGAAGAAGATATTCATTGAATCTAAACTTCCAAAGGCTTTGGATCCCCTCAA
>NW_017810601.1:0-209 GCF_001891065.2 Hippocampus comes
CCTCCTGGAATAGCATATAGTGTTGAGGTCAGCTCTTTGGGGTATCAAACGGTTTTTTTGAATGGTCTGCGCATTGATTTGAGTGAGACCAGCTATCAAGATTTCACACTGAACGAAATGAGTCAATCTTTGGATGAGGTTGTGGTTATAGCTGATGAAAAAAATTATTCAAGTATTGAACAGACATTGGGCACTAAATCGATTAAGAA
>NW_017810605.1:0-209 GCF_001891065.2 Hippocampus comes
CCGACCCAAGGCGTTCGGGACAAGCCCGCGCCTTGCGTTGATGCGACTAGCGCCGCGGTGCGTGCGGGGCATCTATCAGCAGGGCAATGTGGCCGTGGGGCCGATTTTCCGTACTTGGCTCGCCCCCTTCCACGATCTCGGTGCCAGCACCTTGACCTTGGACAACACCTCTGGCACCGACCACCTAGCGTTTGATGCGGTGGGCCTAC
>NW_017810606.1:0-209 GCF_001891065.2 Hippocampus comes
CCGACCTGCTCACCCAGCTCGCGGCCGGGGACCAGGACGATGCCGCGCGGCCGGCCGCCGGACTCCACGATCGAGTCGGAGGCCTCGAGCTCCTTCAGGCGATGCAGCATCGGCAGCACGTAGGCCAGCGTCTTGCCGCTGCCGGTCTCGGCGACCGCGACCAGCGAACGGCCGTCGAGCAGCTCCGGCACCGCCTGCGCCTGGATCTC
>NW_017810607.1:0-209 GCF_001891065.2 Hippocampus comes
CTAAAACAAAAGATTGGCTGTTTGGCTACTTTTCTTATGATTTAAAAAATGAATTGGACTATTTAAAATCAAATAATTATGATGGTCTAAACTACCCAGAACTTTATTTTTTTCAACCAAAAAAAATTATTCTCTTAAAAGATACTGAAGCGCGTTTTTTTTATTTAAAAGAATGGGAACATGAAATTACAGATGATTTTAAATCCATC
>NW_017810608.1:0-209 GCF_001891065.2 Hippocampus comes
CCTCGATCGCGCCGGTCAGCAGCTCGACGTAGCGACGCTGGTCGATGTGTCGCCCCGTCGCCTGGGAGAAGGTCTGGAACATGTGCCCGCGGCTCACCCCGGCGAGCTTGACGGTCCAGTCTTCGAGGTCTTCCGCGTCGGGCTCGGCCTCGTCAAGCAGCGCGTCGTCCGGGTCGTCGGGGTCGCGCAGGCGTTGGTTACGCTCTTTA
>NW_017810609.1:0-209 GCF_001891065.2 Hippocampus comes
CTAAACGATGAACTTCTAAATCATTTTAGAAATGAATGTAATAACCTTGAAACTTCAAAGAAAACCGAGTTATCCGAGATTAGGCAGTTTTTTAATTACTTGAAAAGTGATTATGAATTAGGATTTATAAATCTAAATTATGACAATGTAATCCTATCTGCATTACCCGAACTTAAAACAGGTTTCGATAACCAAACGGGTAAGTTCAG
>NW_017810610.1:0-209 GCF_001891065.2 Hippocampus comes
CCGCCACAGAGTTTTAAAACGGTCAATCATTTCAACTGCCGTGCGTGCCAGGATCGCAAGACCGACTAAAATAGCTCGAAAAACCGCAGCGTGGTCTTGCAAACTTGCAAACATAAAGTACATAGGAGATGATTCAAAATAAAACATGGTGGCATGGGACCCGGTGTTGTTTTCGTCAATGATGATGAAATGCTTTTGTTAACGCCCCC
>NW_017810612.1:0-209 GCF_001891065.2 Hippocampus comes
CTATGTGATCCTCCATTTCTTCAATTTCAGTGTTCTCTTTCATCTGTTTGTTTTTTGTTTATTTTATGGTTTAATGTAATTTCTGATCATCCCCCCTACCCCCATATGTCAAAGGAAATTTTGTGTCCTTCAACACTCTGTTAACTTTATTCGAAGCACAAATTTACATCAAAGTTTTATAAATGGCTAAATAATTTGGATTAGTTAAC
>NW_017810613.1:0-209 GCF_001891065.2 Hippocampus comes
CTCACCCAACTTAAAATGTTTTCAAAAGTTTTGAGCGCTTCTCGTGGCCTCTTGCTCAGATCTTCCCCGCCGGCTTCCCCCTCTCTCGTGTGTGCCGCGGCTTTTTTTTTTTCTCCTCTCGCTGCCGTTCAAGAGTTCTGAACCGCCTCGCGTTACGTTAAAGTCGCGTCGGCGGCGGTGTCGCTCGATCTTATGGTCTGAGCCGTCAG
>NW_017810615.1:0-209 GCF_001891065.2 Hippocampus comes
CTTCTCTAGGGGTACACGACCATGCCGATTCATCAGCCGGAACCGGTCCTCCTTCACAGGATCCCGCTCAAGTTCGTCCGCGACAAGGTGGGCGGCGGCGGCAAGAAGTCCGTCGACCAGTCCCTGCCGCTCATCCCGTTCATCGACTTCCTGATCACGCTCGTCGTGTTCCTGATCATGAACTTCAGCGCGTCGGGTGAGCTCCTCGC
>NW_017810616.1:0-209 GCF_001891065.2 Hippocampus comes
CTCGTCGGCGTCGAGAACGAGATGGGCTTGCCGCACTTCGAGGAGCTGCGCGAGCCTGGTCAGGTGCAGGTCTGGGAGCTCGTCACGCACGACCGCCACGGCGCGCCGACGATGAGCCTCGTCGACATGGCGACGCGGGCCAAGGACAACCGGCTCTTGCCGCGCGGCTGGAAGCACGACGGTCCGCACGTCGACGTCACGGGCGTGCG
>NW_017810617.1:0-209 GCF_001891065.2 Hippocampus comes
CTTTTTCCTGAATAAAAACACCAAGGGGGGTAGAGTTGCCTTAAATGAGATTGGGGGAGCAAAATAATAGGGCACTAGCTTTAAAGCCGTACATCATTATCTATACCAATTTCCATAACGCAATATAAAGGATTGGTAAATTCATCATGAAAGCCAAAGCTTAATAGGGGGGTTTTAAATTGTGGTAAGAGGAGAAAATCCAAAAAAAG
>NW_017810618.1:0-209 GCF_001891065.2 Hippocampus comes
CTTGAAAGCACGCTGATAATTTTCGTTGTTCTTGTAAGCAGGTACAGATTGACCCAAGAAGACTCCAAGCTTGCACAATTGATCGTGTGCGCGTCGAAGCGACAAAACACCACTTGAACGAGCTTGAATTATCTGTTGACACTGAATCGATAATTCAGTGGGTGGGCCTTTGACCAAATTATCCAGCAGATTGAGGTGTCCGTAATCAC
>NW_017810619.1:0-209 GCF_001891065.2 Hippocampus comes
CTTGAATAGTTGCGTATCATAAAAACTTGTTACTTCTTCGGATGGTTTTTGCTTACACGCTGTTGCTAGAAAGAAAAAAACGAATAGGATTGAGGTTTTTTGTATCAAAATAATTGGTTTAAAGGCTAAATATAGCACAATAATCATGCTTTAAGTAAGTTTGAATCGTATACGATTTTAACTTTTTCCTATTATGCTTAGAGATCAAG
>NW_017810620.1:0-209 GCF_001891065.2 Hippocampus comes
CTTTTCCAGGAGACCCTCTTCAAGAATTGGTTAACCTAATGGTAAACTATGACGAAGTAGGCCATGTAGAACAACCCACTATTTTATGGTTTATTTTCACAGGAAACGATACTCCAGATTTTTTGCATAACAACACTCAAAAATATTTGGAAATCGTTGAAAAACAGACCCTTGAAGAAAATGCACAAAATTCCGCATTAAAACATTTC
>NW_017810622.1:0-209 GCF_001891065.2 Hippocampus comes
CTTGTGGGCTTGATATTGAAACACAATCCGGTCAGACTTTTCCCAGGCGGTGTGAGTGAACTCAAAATCGCTCACCGGCGTTATCCGATATTGACACTCGTAAGTTTGGATTGTTGGTATGGTGCTGAAGAACTGGCTGAGAGAGCTGCGAAGCTCCTGTGTAGTGTCTCGTGTGGCGTTCACCAGGCAGCGGCGACGGAGAATCCGAC
>NW_017810623.1:0-209 GCF_001891065.2 Hippocampus comes
CTGATCGATACGTTATACGACTCGCCTTGTCACATTATTGCGACGATCCGCAGCAAAACCGAGTGGAATGTTGCCGACGGCGGCAACGGCAAGATGAAGCCCGTGCGCATTGGACTTGCCCCCGAGCAGGGCAAAGGAATCGAGTATGAGTTTGACTTGCTCGTTGAGCTTTCAACTGATCACATCGCACACATCATAAAAGATCGTAC
>NW_017810625.1:0-209 GCF_001891065.2 Hippocampus comes
CTGAAATGGAGGCACGATAGGACCAGCCGTGCTTCTCAGCGATCATTCCTGCGGTGTGTTGAGGCCCTAGGTGGTTGGGAGAGCTGATCGAGCTGTATACTTTCTGAACAGGCACTGTTCGGGGGCGATATGGGCTTAAAAGTGTGGGGCATGATCCTCGCCGTCTTTCTCGTCGGCGGGTGCGCGGTTTCCAAAGAACAGCGCCAAGA
>NW_017810626.1:0-209 GCF_001891065.2 Hippocampus comes
CTGCCGTGCCCTTTCGCCTGCCGGCCGATCCGCCCGAGTTCCGCCCCGCGCTTCGCTACGTGGTGGGCCCGGACGAGGGTGGTCAGCGCGTGCGCGTCGCCGCCCGCGACGTCGATGGGGGACTCCGCTTTCTCTCCCGCGTCGACGTCGACGTGCGTTCGGCGGGGTGCGACGCCGTCGCCAGCGAAGACATGGACGGCGATGGCCAC
>NW_017810627.1:0-209 GCF_001891065.2 Hippocampus comes
CTGCTCGACGGGACCTACGGCGACGATTCGACCGTCGTGATCGGTGTGGACGAGGCGACCGACCAGCTCACCTTCGGCTGATTTGCGCCAGACCACAGCACCGGAGGCGTCCGGTGCTGTGGCAAATGCCCACCTCGTGTACTTGTTCCGTTTCTGAACGCGCTCTACTCTCGCGCGACAGGCGGTAGGGGCCTTGTCTCGTGAGGGTC
>NW_017810628.1:0-209 GCF_001891065.2 Hippocampus comes
CTGCGTCTTTCCGACAACCCGGCGCTTGCGGCCGCCATTGCGGCAGCGGGCCCTGATGCGCCGATCGCGCCGGTCTATGTCCTTGATGAAGCCGAAGCCCATGCGCCGGGGGGGGCCGCGCGTTGGTGGCTGCACCATTCATTGGCGGCGCTTGGGGCCGATATCGCCGCGCGCGGCGGCGCGTTGACGCTTTTGCGGGGGGATCAGCG
>NW_017810629.1:0-209 GCF_001891065.2 Hippocampus comes
CGCAGCGTTTCCTGCCGTTCGGCGAGATCGTAGTACGCCTGACGCAGCTTGAAGCGTTCTTCCCGCTGCTGGTCCTGCTGCTGCTGCTGCTGCGCGTTGAGGACACGCAGCGCTTCCTGGAGCTGGGCGAGCGCTTCCTGCTCGTCCCGCTCCGCCCCGCCGCCGTCGCCCGCACGCAGTAAACGCACCGCACGCGCCTGGGCCGACAC
>NW_017810630.1:0-209 GCF_001891065.2 Hippocampus comes
CTGTCAGCGTCGACCTGTCGGGCGCGGAAACGGGAGGACTTGTAGGCTATCGCGCCCGCCGGCACAGCGGCGTTGTCGATATCGACCGAAAGGCCGCCTGTTCGGTAGACGATTTTTGGGATCCGGTTCGGGCGAACTCGGACGGCAGCCTCATTCTCGACCCGGACCAGTTCTATATCCTTGCCTCGAAGGAAGCCGTTCACGTGCCG
>NW_017810632.1:0-209 GCF_001891065.2 Hippocampus comes
CTGGCGCGGGCTGCGTGGGCTGATCCGCGCTGGCTGACAACGAAGATAGGTTGTTGTTGAGATCTGCGAAGAGCTCCTCGGTGATCTTCGCGCCGGGCTGGCTGTTCAGCTGGCGATGGGTGAGGAAGGCGCTCGCAGCACCGAACAGGATGATGATCGGGAAGATGTAGAGATTCAGGAACAGCAATACCGTGAAGGACAGTCCAAAC
>NW_017810633.1:0-209 GCF_001891065.2 Hippocampus comes
CTGGGCTTCTGGCTTTACACTCAAAGGTTGATGGAGAACTTGTATCGTGCAACATACAAGTTCCCATCAATCTGTTAAGCTACATTGACCAAACTGATGTGCAATAAAATGGTCAATGGCTTAACTTAAAACAGTAAATCATCAGAATCGCCAGTAGAGCTAAAACTAGAGCATCCACGTGGTCGACGACGGAAGGTAGTACATAGTGA
>NW_017810634.1:0-209 GCF_001891065.2 Hippocampus comes
TTTGGGCTGGTTGTCCAACAATATGAGCGCCGACCACGAGGACGTCCACGTTCCCGTCATCAAAACCAAACCCAAGCAAAGCAAAGTGGTGGTCTTCTGATCATGTCGCCACGGGAACCCTTTTTCTTCTCATCTGCTTTTTTTCCCCCCACTGTCATTTTCTTTTCTTTGATTATGTGAAGTAAATAATCCTTTCAATAAAAAAAAAA
>NW_017810635.1:0-209 GCF_001891065.2 Hippocampus comes
CTGGTCTTGAGCACCTATCTAATTTTTTGATGGCAGACAATTACTTCATGTCAATGAAATCTACCAAATGCGGATGAAACATATCACGCTGTTTTGTGGCCTTTTTTTTCATGTCATTTTGCAAGGTTTTCATACAAGGTACTCTCCTTTCCTGTAAATTCAAACACATATATGGACTAATAATCAAGGGTTAATATGTTGATTACTAA
>NW_017810636.1:0-209 GCF_001891065.2 Hippocampus comes
CGCATGTAGATGGTATGGACTCTAACACTGTTTTGGATGTATCCAAATTACCTGCCCAATGGCAAGAGAAATTTAGCAATGCTCAAGGTCGCCAGTATGGTCTAAAATTAGAAGACCTTAAAGACTATGCCATTGCTGAGCCTGCACCCGAATATATGATACGTTTATACGAAGATTTTAGAACAAAAGTAATTGAAAAATAAGACTGA
>NW_017810637.1:0-209 GCF_001891065.2 Hippocampus comes
CGCAGGCTCTCGCACCCCAGCTCTCCTCACCACACCACACGCTCGGGGCCTACTCGCCGACATCCATGCACACCCCTCCAGCGGAGTTGACGCACGCTATCGCCGCCTCGGCATCAGCGCACACACCGGCACCAAAATCCAACGCGCGCTACTCGCACACGGCCTCATCAAGGCAGAACCCGTCACACTGGGCAGAACACGACGCACCC
>NW_017810639.1:0-209 GCF_001891065.2 Hippocampus comes
AAAAAAAAAATAGTAAAACGTTCTGTCCCTTGTTAACTCAAAAGAATTGACCGATGCGAGTCAAAGACCAAAGTTCTTAAATGGCTTGAAGAAGATGATGTGCATAAATACGCCATTGGATGGGTTGAAAGACCGCTGTGAAGAGAAAGCTGTGGTTGCCCTACTTCAGGTTTCCCAATATTTGACTCCACGCAGTCTTTGAAAAAAAA
>NW_017810640.1:0-209 GCF_001891065.2 Hippocampus comes
CGTGGAGCGCCTCGCCGAAGCGCAAATCCAGGGCGTGCTCCATCAAGGCCGCTCTTCGAATACAACGCGGGGGAATGATCAGTCGGAAGATGGCAACGTTCGGGATGCGCTGGCGCCGAAGCGGTTCCTTCGCCCAGGCCCTCTGTGGTGGGCGTTCGATTGGCAAGGAGCTGGCGGCGAGCCCGAGAGCGCGTCGGCCGAACGGGCCG
>NW_017810642.1:0-209 GCF_001891065.2 Hippocampus comes
CGGAATATCTAAATAATTTAGTACATACGCGCCTTCACTACCAATAACCGTTGTTCCTTGAACAGGATTTCCATTTATAAATTCAATTATAGGAAAAGTTGTTTCACTAAATTTATTACGGAACCCACGTGAGGTATATACTAATTGAGGTTCTATTTTGATTTTATCTGAAATCGTAAAGTCTCTAAAAAATCCCAAATGATAGGAAA
>NW_017810643.1:0-209 GCF_001891065.2 Hippocampus comes
CGGCGTTGATGCCCAAATGCTCCCGGTACCACTCGATGGTGGCCTTGGGGTCCTTGGAGCGAAAGAACAGGCCGCCGAGGCCGGTCACGCGTGCGTCTGCCATGGTCGGGTCTCCCTCGTTCTTTTTGGAAACAGGCGACCAGTATGCGCTATCGGCGGTGCGAGGTAGCGGGAGTGGGGTTGAGCGGGGGGTAGAACGAGAGAAGGGC
>NW_017810644.1:0-209 GCF_001891065.2 Hippocampus comes
CGGACGCCCCTTCCAGGGCTGAAGACGACGCCACATGCGGTAGAACCGGCCAAAATAGTAGTTCGGGTCGTGATCGGCGTAGAGCACGCCTCCCGGTCGCAGAATTCGATACGCCTCTTCGAGCGCCGGTTTCGGATCGAACATGTGGTGAAGGAGCGCATACATCGAGGCCGCGTCGAAAGAAGCATCCGCGAAAGGAAGCCCCTCCG
>NW_017810645.1:0-209 GCF_001891065.2 Hippocampus comes
CGGCCACTGTCGAGAGCAGTTCTTTCTTACTGATCATTGGGTTCCTCCCGAGAACGATCAAATTGGTCGATAAAGTTTCACTCAAAGTCGAAATTCAATCAGCATGCGGAAAGTCCAGACGCTGGACAACAGTGATATCCTTCCAATTTGGAACCTAGCAAAGCAATTCCGCACGCGTTTTCACATGAGTTGGGCGTTGGTTCACTTAA
>NW_017810646.1:0-209 GCF_001891065.2 Hippocampus comes
CGGCGGCGAGCGCCGACGCGGTAACAGGGGTGAGATGTCGCATGTTTGCTCCCTCGATACTTGGATGTGCGAAACTAAACGCGGTGCCCACACACGGACACCTCCACCGTTTATCGCTCCATCTTAGCGGACGCGTCCAATAAACCCTAGGGGAAAATAGGGTTACGGCAAAAAATGCCGTTTTCAGGCCGTCAGAGGGGCTGGTTATC
>NW_017810647.1:0-209 GCF_001891065.2 Hippocampus comes
TACTACCCCGGGGATTCCAAGGCCGGCTTCCAGGAGCTCGGCGACGGGCGCAAGATCCCGCGCTCGTACGGCTCGATGACGTACGCACTCCTCAAGGGCCTCGTGTTCGCCGGCCTCGACAAGGACGATCCGCGGGTGCAGGCGGCGTGGGAGTGGGTTCAGAAGAACTACACCCTCGACGTGAACCCCGGCTTCGAAGCGTCGGGGGA
>NW_017810648.1:0-209 GCF_001891065.2 Hippocampus comes
ACTAGCTGTTGAGTAGAAGTGTATTCTCACACGAGCACAGAGCATGACAAACAATTAAAAACACTTCAATGTTAATGATGGGAATTTACTATTCGGCCTCTTCTGCCTCCACTTCTTCTCCATACTGCTCCCAATTCGTCTATGGACTGAATAGAGTTTGTGTTTTGGGCCCAACTGTCCCAACAGATCCACGCTTGGAAAAAAAAAAA
>NW_017810649.1:0-209 GCF_001891065.2 Hippocampus comes
TCCTGCCACATCGAGGACGAGCTCAACAAGGTATGGACATAAACGGCAACGGTATCCATGTCTGCTAATACGTTACTTTAAAAGAAATGTTGGAAAATTATGAGAATAACATCAAATTTTTGTGTGCATAAAACATTACAACATTTGTCGTATTGTTTTGTTCCCTCGCGGTGGAGAGGTGCAGGGTTCAATTCCGGCTCCGGCCTTCC
>NW_017810650.1:0-209 GCF_001891065.2 Hippocampus comes
TATGTGGAAGATGATGAAAGTTTAAGCTTCGTAACGAGGGATAACTTGGAATTGCAGGGATATAAAATTACTTATTGCGAGGATGGCAAAAAAGCCTTAGAACAAATTGACCACCAGGAATTTGATCTTTGCATCCTGGATGTTATGCTTCCTGAAGTAGACGGGTTTACGGTTGCTCGGGAAATTCGCAAAACTAATACACAAGTACC
>NW_017810651.1:0-209 GCF_001891065.2 Hippocampus comes
TCCAAACGAATTAATTCTTTTAAAACATTATGTTACTGAACTAATATTATTTAATTTCTAGATCGCGGTATATCTAAAAATACCCATGGTATATTTTATGTATTGTGTTTACAGGCAATTTAAGCAATGACGAACACCGGTTTTGTGAACATTTCAATCACAGCCCATCTAGATTCATCATCAGCCCCCAGATTATCCATACATTGAAA
>NW_017810652.1:0-209 GCF_001891065.2 Hippocampus comes
TCCCGATTCAAATTTTCAATCGTGTTAGTCGTATAGGTGAGCCTACGTAAAGTAGGCCCCAAATCCATGGTGGCCATCAACTCGGTCCAATCTTTTTCCCACATCCCTACAATTACATCATACTTTCCATTCCAATACTTGGCAAAATCCTCCAAGGCTAATCGAGCTGCCGGTTCGTTGACGGCCATGTAGACGCCCTTCAATTGACC
>NW_017810653.1:0-209 GCF_001891065.2 Hippocampus comes
TCAGCGATGGCACCGGCAAAGAACGGCAATGCGAAGCGCCAGGAGATGCATTTTCAAACGCATCTCGTACGTACGATGAGTTCTGCGCTTAACACGTACTAAAGTGCGGCGCTCGCCTCCGCTTCCGGTCTGCGCCAAGGTGGGCGGGTCCCTCGGTCACGTGACTTTTCCGACTCGACGCGCACGGCCCTCGAGGAGACGTCACATTC
>NW_017810654.1:0-209 GCF_001891065.2 Hippocampus comes
TCCTAAAGGTATATCATGTGCATGGGTAGCGATATTGGGCCTGAACTATAATAAGGCGGCTTGTTGAAGCAAGCTTTAACACCAAGCATGGGTGAAATTTGCCTTTTTATTCTGTTCTAGACGGTTTTTTCAAATATTGGGTTATGTGATGGCTCGTGAAACTAAATATTTGATTGATGGTGTGAGTAAGATTTTGGCCAGAGGATGAC
>NW_017810655.1:0-209 GCF_001891065.2 Hippocampus comes
TCCGCAGTGCTGAATAGCCTAATGAAAGGTTTTTGAAATTTTAATATTGCCCAATAAAATATTTTTTTAAAGCTCTTAGATCGCGACCTCTTAGGATAAGACACTAGTACATTTTTTATTAACTGTTGAAGCGTCCCTCGAGATTGCGTACAGAAAAATTCTCTATCTAGTTCATCGCTTATATTCTTTAGATTTTCTAAGCCACTAAC
>NW_017810656.1:0-209 GCF_001891065.2 Hippocampus comes
TCTTCAGCTCCAGGATCTCTGGCGGACGCGCGAAGGTCAACGTGAAAAAACAAATGTCACTCGGCAGGCCTCACTTCTGTTCAATTGTCCGTGAAAACCTGCTAACGGCCATTGCGTAATTGTTTGTGCCCTCACGATATCTTTGACCAAGCTACGCTGTGTTGGATATTTGATGTATTCCACGTGAGGATCGCCCTGTCTTGACTTAC
>NW_017810657.1:0-209 GCF_001891065.2 Hippocampus comes
TCGCCCAAAGAATTCGATATCGGCAGCAACCTTCAACTGGCCCGCGTGGCGGGCGAGATCGTGCAGATCAAAAATCTTTAATCGCGCAGCGTCGTCTTGACGCATCATGAACACGTAGTCATTGCGAAAACCGAGTGAGCCCAATGAGATCACGCCAAATTCTTGTTTCATGAAGGACGCAACGTCAACCAAAATCTCAACCGGACTGC
>NW_017810658.1:0-209 GCF_001891065.2 Hippocampus comes
TCGGTGCGAGACCGGTACAGCCCGAACCCCAGCCATCCAATCCGCTGCGCCAATATGTCCGCGCCGCCTGTATCAGGAGGCCCGAGGCGCAGCGCAAGATCAACCTCGCGGCTGATCAGGCTGAGGTTTCGGCCTTCGGGGATCAGTTCGACCGTCAAACCGGGGTGGCGGGCTGCAAAACCTTCGAATGCCGGTACGAGAACGCGGTC
>NW_017810660.1:0-209 GCF_001891065.2 Hippocampus comes
TGAGGTGCGCAGTGTGGAAGTGGAAGCGCCCCATTTTACGCCGGCGAGCTTACAGAGCAGGTTGTTTCTGGACTTGATCTTAGCCGCCGTTCCTTTTATGTGTTGCTTGAAGGAAAGGGTCCTGTCAAGGGTCACTCCAAGGTAGGTGGGGTGAGGGGCGTGCTTAAGTTCAAGCCCACTCAGGGAGATCTTCAGTCCTCTGGCTGCTG
>NW_017810661.1:0-209 GCF_001891065.2 Hippocampus comes
TTCTACCGACAGGGAATTGGAAAAGTCTTCCAGAGTGGCGATTTCCAGAGGCAGGTCGGCCAGCAGCAATTCCAGCTCTCGCCGTTTTTTTCGGTTGTTCGTACCGAGCACCAGTTGGAACGGTTGACTCATGAATCGATCGGCAGGCAGGGGAACGTGCGGCTGTGTGTCATTCTGCGATGACACGGAAAGGCATTATGATAGCGGGC
>NW_017810662.1:0-209 GCF_001891065.2 Hippocampus comes
CAGATCTTATCGTACAATGTGGCACCATTTAACTTAACTTACTGTATGGTATCATTTACAGTAGTAGCTTGTCATCCGGTTGTCATTTGATACGGCGTGGTACATCCTCTCCTCAGCTCATTTTGCCATGCCACGTCACACCATACCTTTCATTTACTTCGTTCATTCATTTCTGAGCTTCGAGTGTCATTTTGCATCATGTTGTACCC
>NW_017810663.1:0-209 GCF_001891065.2 Hippocampus comes
TTTTCACCTTTCCCTTCCTTGTCCTTTTCTTGTTTTCCTATCCCTTTAATTTCCTTTTCTTTCATTTTACTTTATTTTTCCTTTTTTTTTTAGTTTATTTTCCCTTTCACTTTCCCTTTCATTTATCTTTACGTTTCATTTTCATTTTCATTTTTCCTTTACTTCATTTTCCTTTTCCCTTCTCTCCCTCCACACCTCTCGACTCTCCC
>NW_017810664.1:0-209 GCF_001891065.2 Hippocampus comes
TTTTTTCAACTGGAATAACAAATATTTTTACTGGATCACTATTTCTCTCAATTCCTCCAAATATCCATTGGCCTTCTACACGATGTCCACGATGATATTTACGTTTTCCGAATTTGGATTCATCAATTTCGACGATTTTTCCTTCCCCGCCCAGTGGTTCGCTATATAGAAGGCAACATTCTGCGGTATGCTCTCTACAAAAACTATAC
>NW_017810665.1:0-209 GCF_001891065.2 Hippocampus comes
TTTATTTAAAAGCAAAGTAAACCACAGTGTGACGTAGCTAAAAGGGTGTCAACTCCAAGTTCCGTAGTTTAGCTACTTTGTGGCAGATCGGTTTGTATCTTATACCACAGTGGAATTTATTCTACTTTCTCACAGCTTACCTTCATTTATTGCTTCTTTATAAGTCACAAAAAGTACTGTGGAGCAGCACAAATTGTCTGCGGCCTTCC
>NW_017810666.1:0-209 GCF_001891065.2 Hippocampus comes
TTTTTTTTTCCAAGTGTCGTCTCGTTTCCTCCTGCCTCCGCCACGCCCTCTCAGCGTTGACATCCTTGGCTCCCGTCAATGGAACCGAGCATCGCTTTTACTGATCCAAAGAACAACCTGTCGTCCAAACTTGACTTTCATCATCACAAATAATTCTAACACAGACGTCGTCCTCCTTAGAGGGGCATCGCCGTCTTTGATTGCATCGC
>NW_017810668.1:0-209 GCF_001891065.2 Hippocampus comes
TTGCCAAGCCACGCTTCTTCTTCCGCCTTGGGCGCGAGCCGAAACAGATCGACATCCTGACGTTTATCGTGGGGGTCCCGTGGGAGGATGTCTGGGAGCACCGGCAGGAAGGCGACTATGGCGATCAGCCGGTGTCGGTCATCAGCCCGCAGGATTTCATCAAGGCCAAGCTCGCTGCGGGTCGGCCGCAGGATATCGCCGATGCCCAC
>NW_017810669.1:0-209 GCF_001891065.2 Hippocampus comes
TTGTAGTTTACTTTTTTTGTTTTTTTTTATAAATTTTCATATAAATTTCGATTGCAATGTAAATTGTTATTGTGTTTTTCTATTCCTTCATTAAAGTCTTTTTTTCATATTTTTTTTTAATTTGTCGACGACCTTAGGGCTATAGGCTTGTTCAGAGATTTTGTAAGTTTTTTATGGTTTCTTGATCAAATTCGTTCTGAAAAGGATCA
>NW_017810670.1:0-209 GCF_001891065.2 Hippocampus comes
AGGATAAAGCGGGTCAGAAAATGGATGGATGGATAAACACATAAGGAAAAACCTGCTGGAAAAAAAAAATATACAAATTGAACATCTACAAGAGACAACAAAAGAAGTTGGCATCTACTGTGAAGCTTGTGGATATTTTCTATTGTCTTATTTTTAATCCATAGAGCTTTTGTGATGCCACTGCCGTTATATGAGACAGCCCCACCTCA
>NW_017810671.1:0-209 GCF_001891065.2 Hippocampus comes
CTCGACCAAAATGCTTTTTTTCTTCTCATGAATCCGTCTAATGCATACGGTAGAAATTTTGTAAAAATTCGACAAAATCTCTATCAGAAGTTTATTTTTAAACGAAGTTGTGAAATGAGCCTAAAATGGCTGTTTTGAACCAAAATGGTAGACTTGTCTTTTCATGCATGGCTTCTTGAAACTTTTTTGTGTGTCTACTCATTAAGCAC
>NW_017810672.1:0-209 GCF_001891065.2 Hippocampus comes
TGACGGGTCGTTCCCACGGTGCCGTAACCCGCCGGCGAGCGGCTCGGCGCCGGCGCGCCGCCAACCCTCCGGCCAATACGAGCGCGGCGATCGTTCCGCCGAGAATCGCCGGCCAGGGCAAGCCGTCGTCCGATCCGGCCGCGGCCACGTCGTCGCTGGGCTCGGGTTCGGGCGCACCATCGTCGCCGGACTCGACCGTCGTCGACGGC
>NW_017810674.1:0-209 GCF_001891065.2 Hippocampus comes
AATGCAGTCTTATTTGTTTGAAACATTGTATGCTGTCTCTTGTTACTTTGCTTGTATGATATCCATCGTCCATAGGGAACATTGATTTCAACGAGCATTGTTTCGGTACCATATTTTGGCCCCCGATGCCGACTCCAAAATCCAGCTGTATAGTAGTCGCCGATATCATGCCGTTTGAAAAAACTAAATATTAGAAACTTTTCTTCTAG
>NW_017810675.1:0-209 GCF_001891065.2 Hippocampus comes
TGATGAAACAGTATGCAACCACCACCAATACATCCATTGAAAGATATGCAACATGAGATAGATAATCATTGGTTAAATTGGCAAAACTTAGAAAATGGGGATTGAAAAACCCCTCAGGGATATTGTTAAGCCATGACCAAGAGGGTGTAAAGTAAAAAAGCATCAAAAGACCCAAGAAAATACGAAAGCACGCCAATTCGTACGTAGAC
>NW_017810676.1:0-209 GCF_001891065.2 Hippocampus comes
TGAGAAGGAAGCCGCTGCCATGGTCCAACAGCTGGCAGGGGAGCGGGCGAGCATCGACGGAGCCGAACGCGTCCATCTCTGCAGCCACGATGCCGGTGGCGGTCTGGGTGATCGAGTCGAAGCCGCGCCGCCCACCCCACGGCCCGTCGGCACCGAACGCACTGAGCTCGGCGACGACGAGCGCCGGATTGATCTCGAGCAGGTCGTCC
>NW_017810677.1:0-209 GCF_001891065.2 Hippocampus comes
TGCAATATTTGCAAAGGATCTCTGGTCGTACATGTGAAGGCTCCAGGAAACCTACATCCTCAAGTATCCTGCCCTGCAAAAGTACTATTTGGGTAACAATTTCCATAAGCTTTCTAATGAAAAATGATTGGCAGGATGTTTGACCTACTTGAAGGAGGCTTTGCAATGAGTTGAGTGAACTTTTGGTACCCTCAAGGCCTATTGGTCTC
>NW_017810678.1:0-209 GCF_001891065.2 Hippocampus comes
TGCATGTCAGCTACTTCGAAACATCTTGAATTTACTGCAAAGCGCAAATCTGCTTCGTGGGCGATTTCAGTCTTGCTGCATAGCGTGATATTGCTGTTGGCCTTTCTTCTCTTTTCTTTTTTTAGGTCGCCCGAACCTGATGAACCGGTTCGTCGTGGAAGCATTGTGCTGACTTCGATTGATGAGAACCAACAGCAAGAGTTTCTTAC
>NW_017810679.1:0-209 GCF_001891065.2 Hippocampus comes
TGTTCAGAAATGTCATACAGAAGGAGTGGAAAAAAATCTTTTACTAGTTAGGCAGTCGCTTCATGAGAGAGCAGTTGTTTTTCTAGTGTGCTGAATTGAGGACAAAGAGCGCATTCATACATGCACCTCAAGATGGATCTCAAGGTTATCATCATAATACTCATATGGCTTCCTATATTCTCTTCTCCTTTCCACCTCCAGCATCGTAC
>NW_017810680.1:0-209 GCF_001891065.2 Hippocampus comes
TGTGTGTGTGTGTGTGTGTGTGCGCGCTTGTGCGTGTGGGTCCGCATCGTCGAGAATGTGATGATAGGAGTCGGGAATTTCTGTTTTGAGGTCTTTGAGCTGCAAGGTAATCAGCTCAATTTTTTTTCTTTTAATTCTGTTCCCACACAATGTTCTGTTTCATACTATTTTGCGCCAAGGCTCCAACGGTGGATATTAAAAATCTTCAC
>NW_017810681.1:0-209 GCF_001891065.2 Hippocampus comes
TGGGCAAGGTGCAAAAGAACATCCTACGCGAGAAGTACCAGGACATGTTCTCTCCAGCATGATCGGATTTGCCGGTGGTCACTGGACCGCCGGCCTCAGCCCGACCATCGACCGGATGCCGAGCCAATTGACTCGGCGAAAAGACCGAACTAGCTTTCGAACCAGTCCACACGAACCAAGGGAGGATCATTTGACGTATTTCCGCTTCC
>NW_017810682.1:0-209 GCF_001891065.2 Hippocampus comes
GAACCACGTGAGCGAGGGCCAGTATAGGCATGGGTCAGTGACGATGGTGGAAAACCGCTTGGCGCTAGCAAGAAACGAGGCAGACAGGCCGGCCGGCTCTGGCACCTTGGGCGCTGAGCCACATGCTGCTTCACCCAGCAAAGGCTTTCCTGTCTGATGACTCCAAGAATCAACGTGTCCAACAGAGGCGTGCGGTCAGGGGAGGCAGG
>NW_017810683.1:0-209 GCF_001891065.2 Hippocampus comes
GAAAAAAAAAGTTCAGGGATACATATTCATTTCTGATTCTAATTTGTAGTTGACAATTTTAAGTACAATGCAAAATGAGTTTAAAATCAGTTAATTGTCATCCAAAATTAAAAACGCATAAAAAAAAATAGCCATACTTATTTCCTATCAAAAGGCACTCTAGCAACAAGAATTATGCTTCCGGGTACGAAACATCATCCAGCTTCCAA
>NW_017810684.1:0-209 GCF_001891065.2 Hippocampus comes
ATGAAAGTGAAATCGTACGGTTATCAGAAAAGCTCAAAGTTGTATGAGTCAATCAGCGTTTTTAGACACAACATTAGAGCTTTACACAAAGAAAGTTGCTATATTATCCGAAAAAGTCATAACTGTGTGTGAATGTTTGTGTGAATTTTTGGTGCAGAAAGTCTGAATGGAAGGAGCAGCAAATTTGTAGTTTCTATGACAGTAGAATC
>NW_017810685.1:0-209 GCF_001891065.2 Hippocampus comes
GGGGGGGGTCTTAAGAGTACTGGTCAGTTCCTGGGGGGGGGAAGGAGCATCCCGGGCCCCCCCGAGGGCATGCACGCTGTCCGGGGATGCTTGGCGGGGCGGGGCCCTCGGATGATGTGGTCGGGGGGTCAGCGCTGATGGATGAGACCCGGGCCCATTGTGGCAGGTGCCCGGCAGCCCCGACCCCATCCGAGCCTAATCAGCACGCC
>NW_017810686.1:0-209 GCF_001891065.2 Hippocampus comes
GACGCTTTAGCCGGGCTTTGCCTTGCGCGTCAGGCCCGCGCTGTCGCCGCCTATTGCGGTAGAGTACGCCCCATGAGCAAGCTCTTTACCGCGTACCCGCTTCGTGGCGTGAACATCCGTAACCGCGTGTGGGTCTCGCCCATGTGCATGTACTGCTGCGACGCGGGGACGGCAAACGACTGGCACCTGGTGCACCTGGGCAGCCGGGC
>NW_017810687.1:0-209 GCF_001891065.2 Hippocampus comes
GATAACGCTTTGCTCAAGGGCATCAAAAAAGTAAAAGTACAAGCGACTTGGGTGCCTTGGACGTATGAGCGTTTGGTGTTAAATAGCGGTTATGGTGCAGGAGTTATTTCCCCTGCTTGGTACGAATTGCTTTTCAAACATCAAAAAGAAGAGACGAGTCGTTGGATGACGCGAGCAGCACGTTTGCTGCGCAATGAAAAAATGAACGC
>NW_017810688.1:0-209 GCF_001891065.2 Hippocampus comes
GCTTTCTTCCCCTCGGCTCGGACAAGGAGACGCGCAGCGACTTTCAGCTCATCGCGGGCACCAACCGAAAGCTCGGAGACGCGGTGCGCCGGGGAAGCTTTCGGGAGGATCTCCTCGCACGCCTCGATCTCTGGAGTTTTCGCCTCCCCGGGCTCGCCGAGCGACCCGAGGACATCTCTCCCAACCTCGAGTACGAACTCGAGCGCAAC
>NW_017810690.1:0-209 GCF_001891065.2 Hippocampus comes
GTCCTAGCTGTTGGCCAATCGCAATTCGGCGACAAAGTCATAAGCATCGCCGCGATAGATGGATCTGGTAAATTCGACAACACGGCGGTTCGAAAGGTATGAGGTGCGCACGATGCTCAGCCCTGCCGCCCCAGGCGACACACCCAGCAAAGCCGCGTCCTCAGCCTCCAGATTGACCGCAGATATCCTTTGCAACGCCCGGACAGGCC
>NW_017810692.1:0-210 GCF_001891065.2 Hippocampus comes
CTTAAACCCCCACCGGGCAAAAAAAAAAAAAAAAAGATACAAACAACAACAAAAGGCAGCTAATACACAACTAAGCTACGCGCTAAAAACAGTGGGGTCAAAAATAACCCAGTTTGGGTCAAAAATTTTAGGGGGTTGTTTTCTCACTATTTCAACTTCAATGTATTCTTAAAAAAAGTCCGTTTTCCCACAATTTCACTTTTTTCACTC
>NW_017810693.1:0-210 GCF_001891065.2 Hippocampus comes
AAAAAAAAAAAAAAAAGCATGAACCTGACCAAATTTGGACGTAGGAGGTTTCTGCCCATCAGTGAAACGATTACATGGAACAGGACAGATAGAACAATATATGATTTTTAGGAAAACCTATTTACATAGAAAATGACATGTACAAGAACACACATAGACACATAAAATCCAGTCGAACACACCCTTACACATTTTTGAATAGAACCCGCT
>NW_017810695.1:0-210 GCF_001891065.2 Hippocampus comes
AAAAAAAAAAAAAAAAGACGGTCTGAGCACTGCGATTTGAAATAATGACAGACTGACGATGACGGACATGTGCCCACGCTGCTGACAAATGATGGACTGACAAAATTTTGCAAATGGCCCACCTCTGAAAATCACCTGTGTCGCAATATGTATTTTTTATGTCCACTTTATTGTCACACTTGGATCAAAGGCTTACTGCTTCTAGAAATA
>NW_017810696.1:0-210 GCF_001891065.2 Hippocampus comes
AAAAAAAAAAAAAACGAACTCGGAATCAGAATCACGTTGGCAATGATGTCATCAGACAAAAGCACAAACGAGATCAAAAGTCGTTCATCACAAGCGAACTGCCACTAAACACTACGCCAGAGATGAGGAAGTTCCATCACGTGGCTGCTATTTACCGCAAACCTCCAGATTCAGTCGAGTGGTCTCTTTGAAAGTGCGAGCGGGCTTTGT
>NW_017810697.1:0-210 GCF_001891065.2 Hippocampus comes
AAAAAAAAACACTGCCAAACTGCCTTATTTATACTGTTGCTCAATCTGGTGGGAAGCTAATATTTTTAATTGTATTCTTTTTCCACAATATTGTTACCATCTCAGCAAACACCCCGAATGAAAAAAAAGACTCCTAAAATTAATAGAAATTCAACTGAAACAAGGCAATTTTGTAGAAATAAAAACTAACAAACCCACTACAAAAACTAC
>NW_017810698.1:0-210 GCF_001891065.2 Hippocampus comes
AAAAAAAACACCAAAAAGATAAACACAACAGCAAACCAAAAAACAAAAACTTGACAAAACACAACCGTGTATTAAAGTCGCAAGAACCAAACCGCGAATTAAAAACGAAACAGCAAAAAAATTCATCGGAACCACAAAGTACACGTATCTGGTGTGTTTTGTGCATTTAGCATTGCACTTTTTTTTTTTTTTTTTTTTTGGAGGAATTTT
>NW_017810699.1:0-210 GCF_001891065.2 Hippocampus comes
AAAAAAGACCGTGAAGCTTTTCAGGACAAATGGAAAGACCTGGGTGTCTTTGTCAAATACGGGATGCTTTCAGAAGAGAAATTCCACGATAAAGCCGTAAAATTTGCGCTATTGCAAAATGTGGATGGCGATTATGCAACGCTGGAAGAGTACAAAGAAAAAGTCAAAGCGACACAGACAGACAAGCACGGCAAGATCATTTACATTTAC
>NW_017810700.1:0-210 GCF_001891065.2 Hippocampus comes
AAAAATATTTTATTAGACATGAAACAAACAACTGTCACATTCCGACTTCATCTCTGAAAACATTCTGTCAGCAAAAGTGTCTTCTCCAGTTCAGGATGTCGTTTATGATCATTTTTAATTCTGTTGGCCTCGAACTCTGTCATGATTATGTTGCCATTACGGATGATTGTCGAAATCGTCGACAATTCACAGTCTCGACTGAGCGTTGTC
>NW_017810701.1:0-210 GCF_001891065.2 Hippocampus comes
AAAATAGTGAGTTGAGATTTTAAATGAACAAACTGACAGTGAAAAAGACTACTGGGGTTAAATTGAAATCAAATGCATATCCTTAAAGGTTTACCTTGACATTCTCAGAGCATTGAAACACGTTTCGTCGGTTTACGCAGAAGGTTATTTGGAGGACAGGACAATCCATGACAACCCATGTTATGAATGACGGAGGTATTACAATATTTA
>NW_017810702.1:0-210 GCF_001891065.2 Hippocampus comes
AAAATGATGAGTGGTATAGGATGAAGGTAAAGAGTGAGTTACGGAGGGCAAAAAAAGAGGAAAAGTAAGATAATAAAGAATTATCTCAACACCTTAGTGAAACATGACTAATGGCAAAATAACACTTGAAAATATTATGAGACCAAAGTTACATGCAGGGAAAATGAATGGAAATTTTTAGTACCCAAACTTTGATGAGATTCGGAGATT
>NW_017810703.1:0-210 GCF_001891065.2 Hippocampus comes
AAAATGTTTGCAAATATTGTCGAAAACAAACGAAACAGAAAAACAAAAAAAGAGGAAGAAAGCGTTTCTTTAATAAAAATATTTATAAACAAAGATTTGTAAATGAAAGAACTTTTGCTTGGATAGAGAGTTTTAGAACATTACTTATACGTTTTGATACCCTAGATTCATCTTGGTTAAATTGGAATTATTTAGCTTTTGCTTTAATAC
>NW_017810704.1:0-210 GCF_001891065.2 Hippocampus comes
AAAAGGACTAGTAGCGTTAGTAGCATTTGGCGGGGGAATAGTTGCTATAAAGTATCTAGAAAATGGAGTGCTTCCAATAAAGTACCCATCATCATCAATAAATGCTTGAGTTCCATCTCCTACAAATATGCAAAAAAATGGATCAACAGATGAGCTACTGTCTCCTAGTTCATTAAAGGGAGTTCCGTTATCTTGAGTACCGCCCCCTAT
>NW_017810705.1:0-210 GCF_001891065.2 Hippocampus comes
AAACAAGAATGGCGATCTTCGCAACAACCAACTTCAAACTACAAGAGATGCGGAAGCTGCTTTGTCCTCAACCCAGTGCACACAGCAGCCTCTTGCTTCCTTTTCAAAGCAAACAGATTATCTGACTCGGACAAGGTATGATATAGGATCCCTTGTCGAGATGCCGACTTCGTGGGAAAGGTTTGCACTACTCCGATTGGATTTTGCTAT
>NW_017810706.1:0-209 GCF_001891065.2 Hippocampus comes
TGTGTGTGTGTGTGTGTGTGTGTGTTTGTGCCTGTGTGTCCTC
The DNA here is from genome assembly GCF_001891065.2 of Hippocampus comes. Classification (NCBI taxonomy): domain Eukaryota; kingdom Metazoa; phylum Chordata; class Actinopteri; order Syngnathiformes; family Syngnathidae; genus Hippocampus; species Hippocampus comes. The sequence goes on from NW_017810706.1 coordinate 44, forward strand.
ACCATCACTACTTTTCTCATGTCATGGTGAAAGGTCTCGCACGGCATAGCTGTAGAATTATTCCTCACTCTCCTCACTTTTACATTATTTAACCCCCTCCTTTATGCGGATCCGATAATGACAGTGATCCATCAACGGAATACCAAGTAAAGGCTGTGAATTCTTA
>NW_017810707.1:0-210 GCF_001891065.2 Hippocampus comes
AAAAGTGTCGACGCTAAAATGTGTTTTAAGAGCAAAAATGTCTTCACATGGCATCCAACCATTATGCGAACCACTTAGTCCTCACGAGGGTCGTGCCGGAGCCTAACCCAGCCGTTTTTGGGCAGCAGGCAGGAGACACCATGAAACGGTTGCCAGCCAATTGCATCGCACAGATAGACCAACAATCATCTGCGCGCACACTCACACCTT
>NW_017810708.1:0-210 GCF_001891065.2 Hippocampus comes
AAACCGTCCGGCAGACCGGGCGCGCCCCCGTCGACGACGAGCGCGTGCCCCGCGCCGTCGATCCCGAACGAGGTGATCTGGTCCAACGCGTGTCCCGCGGGGAGCGTCATCGAGAGCGACTCCTCGACGAGCTCCGTCGCCCCCGTCCCCGGTACGTAGCGCAGGCTCCACACGCGGGGCTGGCAGAAGTCCGCGAACAGGTACTTGCCG
>NW_017810709.1:0-210 GCF_001891065.2 Hippocampus comes
AAATACTTGTGTCTGAACGTCAGTACAAAATTAAGCAACGCAAAGGGCTATTGGTAAAATCAAAAGATTATCTGTTAATAGATAATCAAGAGCTGCAAAACTATTTAAACCAACAGAATCAAGAGCAAATTTCGCAGTTAAATCAACAAATAAAAGAACTTGAAAAGCGTATAAACCAATTAAGTAAACAAGAACAAAAACTAAAAAATA
>NW_017810710.1:0-210 GCF_001891065.2 Hippocampus comes
GCTCCGAGAGGCACATTTTGTGATCTTAAATTGTTAAACATTATAAAGAGGTCTCCAATTTTTGTGGAAGTTGATGCACGTGAATTGAGGGGGGGAAACATTTTAAAATCTCATTTGGTATCAGAAAAAATAAAGCACACAATAAAAGCATGCAGGTAACTTTTTTTCAAAAACACAAGTTGCTTTTTTTCTATAATTGAAGGTTAAAAA
>NW_017810711.1:0-210 GCF_001891065.2 Hippocampus comes
GATGTAGTAATTGATTATGCTTCTATGTTTTTTTTCGCACCTTCAAAAGAAAATGTTCAAGCTTTAACAGAATGTACTTGTTGGAAAATATCATATGAAGATTTTCAAGAAATGTTTAATACAATTAATAGTTTTAGAGAACAACAACGAGGGTTACTGGTAGGAAGTTATTTCGCTTTAAAAGAACATAGTATTTCATTAATCGCTGAC
>NW_017810712.1:0-210 GCF_001891065.2 Hippocampus comes
AAATCATGAGCGTCTCTTTTGCTATCGATTTTGTCCCTTTTTTTGCGCCATGGCATCAGGTTTTCTTCATAACAAAAAAAGAATGAATATATCTCAAGAACCTTAATGTTCTAGAAAAAAAGGAGACTTCTTTTGAAGTCAGCGTCCAAAATACGTTGAGACACATCGAGGCATCTCTGTTTAAAATGTGACCAGTGTCATAACAACAAC
>NW_017810713.1:0-210 GCF_001891065.2 Hippocampus comes
AAATCCCCATATCTGCGTGGAAATTGCTATCCATTCTTGTTCAAGAATTTTTGGGAGGTAAAAAAAATAAATAAATGAAGTGTGGCAAGCCCCTTTTAATGTCAGTGTGGCCAACTAACCCCTGATGATTTTGGAATGATCCAACGTTGACCTAACCTGATGATGATTAAGAGTTTACCTATGTGTAATCTAGTCTCAGTATAAAAGCAT
>NW_017810714.1:0-210 GCF_001891065.2 Hippocampus comes
AAAGAAAAAACAAATTAGGTCTGATTAAAATATTGGACTGCATTGCTTTAAATAACAAGAAGGTATAATTTCCCTTTAATTCTGTCCATTTTTGTCACATAATTTTTTTTCCCATTATGAATTCCTTCAATTGAATGTTCATTTTTCAATTTTATAATTAATATTCATTCCACATAGCAAAATTCTACTTATATCAAAATGCCAATTACA
>NW_017810715.1:0-210 GCF_001891065.2 Hippocampus comes
AAATGGTGAACAAAGCAAAGCCAACACTTTTCTCCATTAATTTGCATATCAGAGAGAAACTGAATCTGCGGCACACTAGCAATGTGGGACCCCCCCCCGTGGTTTCTTGATTCAAATCCGGAAACCAGACCCCCCCCCCCAAAAAAAAACCAGACGAACTCAGATTTATGATTGGATATAATGACATAGCGTGTGCGCGTTGTCATCAAC
>NW_017810717.1:0-210 GCF_001891065.2 Hippocampus comes
AAACTCAGAAACCAGGTGAGCCATGATTCGTGCGCCCTTAAGCACTGTGACGTCATTATCAGCCGACAGCAAGACGGCAAAATGGCCACCCCCTGAGATGGATAAAATCAAGTAGAATTTGCTGCTTAATTCATATTCCATCCATTTTCTAATCTGCTTAGCCTCACAAGGGTTGCAAGCCTATCCCAGCTGTCTTTGGGCAGTAGGCGG
>NW_017810719.1:0-210 GCF_001891065.2 Hippocampus comes
AAAGTGTCTGATGATAAACAGGAATCACACAATTTTACAAACCTAGATCAGCCTCTGCCAGGACATTCGGATCAAGCGAGACCACAGGAGGCGGTCAGCCATCAATCCCCAACCCAAGAAATTCCCACCAATCAGCCATCCTCACCATCAGAAGAAAAAATTACCTCAGAAAAAACTATAAATGAACATAAAACAAACTCAGAAACAGAT
>NW_017810722.1:0-210 GCF_001891065.2 Hippocampus comes
AACCACTCACTAACAATACAAAAGCTCTTAACAACCCCATTATTAATTAAAGAGCAATTAAAAAGCTCTTAATTAAGTTTCCCAGCCACCGTCAAAGTCCTATTGCCGACACAACTAACTCTTTACCGCCTAAACTTTCCAATATGGCCGCCCTCCCTTCGCTAACTTGTACCGTTGGCCATTAAAAGGCGAGAATTAAAGTAGTGTTAG
>NW_017810723.1:0-210 GCF_001891065.2 Hippocampus comes
AACACCTCAGCACTCCTTCAGGGTTACAGCAGGATGCAAAGCTAAACGTTTTTAAAAGCGGCAGCAAAGTGAGTTCAAAACAGCTTTGAATCATTTTATTAAAACGGCAAACTGCACTGTTTCAATAGGGCGGATATTGATATCAGTAACATTATTAAGTAGTTAATGAAGGTATTGCTGCCCTAGCTACAAACTGTGTTGTGGAAATGC
>NW_017810725.1:0-210 GCF_001891065.2 Hippocampus comes
AACCCTGATTTTTTGCTCAGGTATGATTCCGCTCTCAACAACCAGGTTTCTTAATCCTTTTGAAACCGCATAATAATGGTGAATTCTCCTTTGGCAAAACTTTAAAATACGAACGTAAGTCGTTTGTTTTACCTTCTTTGGGTCAAACCCATGATTGGCTTGAAATTTTTCATCAAATCCATGAATTGTAGAGACAAGTCGGTGTTTTAG
>NW_017810726.1:0-210 GCF_001891065.2 Hippocampus comes
AACGACCGAAGGCGCGGTACAGCGGTGTGGTTGTACTATTAACACAACAGCTGATCGTTCAACGTAGCAACAAAATATACAATCCTTAAAAGACGAAAATACTCCGTACAAAATGCTAATGAACAGAAAGACACTTACTATAAACTATTTTGGTCTCATTAACCTTTTTTCCTAAAAAAAATTATATTTTAAATACATATGTTGCAAAAA
>NW_017810727.1:0-210 GCF_001891065.2 Hippocampus comes
AACCGCAGTCTGAAACACTCATTTGAAATCTTAATGGCTGTCTGGAACGCTCAATAGAAATTCTAAGCCTAGTTTAAAATCCTAATTTATAAACTTAACCCAAGTCTGAAACCCCAAATTTAGTTTAAAAGCCTAATTTGAAAAGTTTGAACACCAACTTGGAAATGTTATGTCCCAGTCTGAAACTCTAACCTCAGTTAATTTGAAAGC
>NW_017810730.1:0-210 GCF_001891065.2 Hippocampus comes
AATCCAAAAATCATTAATACGTGCTGACGTTTTTGGAACAACTGTTAATTGACCATTATTTAAAATATTTTGAATATGAAAAGTTTCTGTTTTCGGAACAATTTCTTGAGCTTTAAACCCAAATAATGAACCTATAATTGTTCCTAGTAATACTAAAATCATACTAAAATGAACAATTATAGGTGCAATTCGACCAATTAAACCTTTATA
>NW_017810731.1:0-210 GCF_001891065.2 Hippocampus comes
TCTCTCTCTCTCTCTCTCTCTCTCACAGGCACAAACACGCACACAAGGTTGGTCAGCTCCGGTCAAGAAATGGGTCATTTGTATCCATCAAAACATAGCCACATTCAAAAGGGCGGCGCCGTTAACGTACAATTCAGCTGCCAATGGGTAGTTTACTGTAATATTTTGTCTATGGGTACGCTCCGCTTTCTTCTTCTTCTTCTTCTTCTT
>NW_017810732.1:0-210 GCF_001891065.2 Hippocampus comes
AATCGCAACGGCAACGGTAGAGGAGCCGGTGACACCGACATGGGAGTTAACTCCTACGTGGACGCCCGCACCACCAAAAAACACGCATGGTGCAACACCACAGAAACCAACCCGCAAACCAACCGCAACAAAGCGCCCAACTGACATCGGCGGCACAATCCCAACGCTACCCACGGCCACAGCGTCCATTCTGGCGCCAGGAGCTACCGA
>NW_017810733.1:0-210 GCF_001891065.2 Hippocampus comes
AATCGCTATACAAAGAAATCCGCGTGTCTTGTGCGCGGTATGATGGGCAACCGCAGTCGAAGCAGGTCAGAAGGCCGCATATGACTGCCAAGCTATTGAAAGAAGGACGTTTTGGCGATGAGCAGCGCGATGCCACAGCCCGAAATACAGCCAATTGCGGCCTGCACGGTGAGTCGAGACGTGCAGAAATTTGATCTTTTGATTGAGGAT
>NW_017810734.1:0-210 GCF_001891065.2 Hippocampus comes
TCTCATACAGAGGTGGGACGCATATTAAAAAAAATGAATTGCAACCTCACCGAAAAAAACAATGGTGTATAGGAAAAGTAACGGCTAGTTTCTTAGCTCAAATGGAGTTAATCCTACGTTTGTACATGCTTTGCTACAAGCCTGATTTTCCGATACTTTGCTTTGATGAACGCCCTTGCTTTTTGATTGGAGACATCGTTGATGGTTTGC
>NW_017810735.1:0-210 GCF_001891065.2 Hippocampus comes
AATTTCTTCTTTGATGTCATCTGCGAATTCGATCTTGATCCTGATAGAGGAGAATTTAAACTTTCTCAGGAGGACAATAGTGTGCCAACAGCTATTCAAAACCACAGAGAATTTAGTCAGTATAGTCATGATGATCCTCACCACAATGTCCTCAATGTACGACCCGAAGTTAGCGTAGAAGAGCACGATGAAGAAAGAGAAGTGCTCTCT
>NW_017810736.1:0-210 GCF_001891065.2 Hippocampus comes
AATGAAAGAAATGAGACAATAATGTGCAGATGGATTTAAAACTGGTAAAACTATTACAGCCGCAAGAGATAAAAGTTATAGAGAGAACTAAAAAATGATCAATGATATGAGATAGAAAGTATCAGATGCATTGCCTCAAGCAAAAGGTGATAAAAGAAAAGTTCTCTAAAAATTGAATAAAGATATAGTTTTAGCAAGAGACAAACTTCA
>NW_017810738.1:0-210 GCF_001891065.2 Hippocampus comes
AATGTGAGTGACGACACCTTCTGGCACTTCTTCGTCAAGGTTCATCTCCTCCAAGTGTTCCGAGGGATCCTCCAGATAGCCCTTTATGCTTTTGATGCGTTCCTTGAGGAGCTCAGGGAGGTCCATGAGAAGGTCTTCTTGCACATTTTTCAACTCGGCTTGGCGGTTTTCCCAGATCTCCTTCATGCGCTTTTCAAAGACTTCCCTCTC
>NW_017810739.1:0-210 GCF_001891065.2 Hippocampus comes
AATCTTGATTTTATCGTATATGGGCAGCAGCAACTGGAAATGGGCGAGGCGGAAGCCAACAAAAAGTTGCGGTTAGATGCTTTAAACGAGTTGGATGGGAGCAAAGTATCAAATTATGTGTACAAAAATGTTGGCGATCTCACCTTCTCCGATCAGACCAAGGATTGGGGTATTCACCGCCCTTCTTATAGTAACGGAGCTGCCTATGTG
>NW_017810740.1:0-210 GCF_001891065.2 Hippocampus comes
AATGGACTGGTCTGCTGAAATCTATCATTAAGTCCAAGCTTGTCCAAGTTGGATAAATTGTTGTTATACGAAAACATCAAGAAATAAAGAAAGGCCAGACTCAATAAAAACCTAAAAGGGTTGGTGTAAGCAACCCGTTTTCCACGGATATAATCCTTGGTAATGGTGCCTGGTTTTACCAATAAGGAGTACAGGGTTTTTAAAAGTTTC
>NW_017810741.1:0-210 GCF_001891065.2 Hippocampus comes
AAGAAGGCGAAACTGAAAGAGTTTCTCGCCGATAACGGCCTGAAGCTGAAGCCTGAATATGAGATCATCACCGAAGTCGGTGCGGTTCTTGATCCCGAGTCTGATGCAGAAGTCGTCGTCCCGGGTCTCGACGCCATGGAGGCTGAAGGTACGGACGAAGATGCGTCTGATGCCCCTGAAGAAACGACTACCGACGCAAACGAAGAACCT
>NW_017810743.1:0-210 GCF_001891065.2 Hippocampus comes
TTTTTGATTTCACGAAGTAATTGGTTAATTAATTAAGCTTTTATATTTAAATAATTTTAAATAATGTTAAAATGGTGCAGGAATGATTATTTTATGAAGATAAACAGTTTTACAGAAAATGTAAAACTGTCAAAAAAGCATTTTTCCTGACAAATACTTGGTTAATGAATTACAGTATATTAACTACATTTTATAATACAGTAAAAAAAA
>NW_017810744.1:0-210 GCF_001891065.2 Hippocampus comes
AAGACAATGGTTTTCGCATAATTTTTGCCCTAATTTTACGTTATTAGATTCAGGAGTCTTATTAGTGTTTTAGATAACGTTAAAAAAAATTCATGAAGAAAAAAGTTACTTTTATGTTTTTATTGTGCTTAGCATTAATAAATACACAAGCCATCAATGCTAACGATTTTACTGCATTTAGTGAAATAGTGGCCCCTCCAGCTAATGATG
>NW_017810745.1:0-210 GCF_001891065.2 Hippocampus comes
AAGACCTCGTTGCCAAGGCACACCAGGTTTGCCCCTATTCAAACGCCACCCGGAACAATATTGACGTCAAGCTGACTGTCGTCTGACATAGATTGTCCGGTTCGACTTATTGTGGTCGAGCCGGACCTCCTTTTTGGGCTTCTGTTGGTGGAAAGGAGCTTTCGTGAGCCTCTTTGTTATCGATCTTCACTACACTGCTGATCTGCGGGA
>NW_017810747.1:0-210 GCF_001891065.2 Hippocampus comes
TGATGAAACCTTTTTTTTTTCCGTTCTAACAAAAGCCTAAGGGTTTTGTGTAAACGCGGACTTGTATTTGTAACTCTTTATAATTCCTTCCACATTGACCAAGACCCCAGCAGAAGAAACAGCTCCAATGTATGATGCTTTCACCACCATTCTTTACTGTCGGAATTATGGTATTTGATAAGCACTGTTGTGTTTGTGCCAAATATACCG
>NW_017810748.1:0-210 GCF_001891065.2 Hippocampus comes
AAGCAATTGGCTGTTCGGCATGTTGGACAAGCAAAGTAGTCTGGCGGCGAACGTCGATCCTGCCTTCACGGCAGCGGAAGTTCTGGCAAAAAGCACCCAGTTGGTGAACATATGCAGTCCAATTATGAACAAACCGGTCCCTAAACCGAAGAAGGAACCAGCGGTGCCATCCAAGAAGGATACCCCGGTGAAGGATGACAAGGCAGAAGT
>NW_017810749.1:0-210 GCF_001891065.2 Hippocampus comes
AAGCCAGCAAACAGTCAAATTCTTTGTAGATCAAGGTTTACCCATCGAGCATTTTGCCGATATCAATGAAATCAATTGGGGCGTTCACGAAGGGAAAAAAAGTGAACCTCATATGGTTGCTCAGTATAAAACCTTGCTAGGAGAATGGGCAAAGGGCAATATTGATGCCCGTTTGGAAGAAGGAGAAAGTGCTCGAGAATTGTCTGATCG
>NW_017810750.1:0-210 GCF_001891065.2 Hippocampus comes
AAGAGAAAGGCCTTGAGGGGCCTCCTCCAAACAAGAGGCAAGCCCTTGTTCGCGGAAAAGATTTGAACCTCAAACTCTTACGCGTGCAGATTCTTTGCATCACGAAAAAATGCCATTTTTTGTGAAAAAACCCTTGTTATGACAAGGGCAAAAATGCGATTTTTGTGAAAAAATCTCCTGAATTGGAGATCAGGAAAAAATTCTGGAGAG
>NW_017810751.1:0-210 GCF_001891065.2 Hippocampus comes
AAGTTACATCATCATCTTTTTGAAATTTACTCATCACACTTCCTCCAAGGATTACCCTGGTTTTTTTCTCTCTAAGTGATGGGAAAAATTCATTAAGATTTAATTCCGTATCAGCGCCGCGCATAATGCCATCACTTAATTCAAAGAATTTTCGCTGTTTCCCGATTAAGCCTTTTATATAAAATCCTCGAACTGGGCTGAATTTTACCC
>NW_017810752.1:0-210 GCF_001891065.2 Hippocampus comes
ACAAACGAGAATGTATTGTATATAATTCCTAAAGAGGAAATGCGAAATGATACCAATCAAGTAGAAATGCTTTTCTTCGGAATCTTTAATGAAGAGGATGTGATGACTGGAGTAAGACAGAGGTTTTTCTATACTGCCTGGTCTTTATGGAATGATGATATGCAATCTGATAAATTGATTGAGAACATTAAGAATTACTATTTGGATAAA
>NW_017810753.1:0-210 GCF_001891065.2 Hippocampus comes
ACAAGCGATGACTTAGGCTATTATGAATTTGATGCCTTATTTTATGATGAGTCAGCAGATTTCACGATTAGTGTAAATAAGAATGGGCAAACTTTCCAAGAAGCTGCGCTCAATATTACTCTATCCAAAAATAAAAATACAAACACACAACTCGACTTTAAACAATTGGAACAGTTTCCTGAAAAGGAACTCAATGCGGATAATCCTGAG
>NW_017810754.1:0-210 GCF_001891065.2 Hippocampus comes
TCTGCGGGGAGACTACGCCGGTCGGGCATCGATTCAGGAACGACCACACCTGTACTCGGCTTTGGTCCTCTTAGCCGTGGCTCTGATTCCAATCGGGGGGCTTCTCCTTCTGCCACATTCTGGACAGAAATCATTGGAACGATCCTCTCTGTCGATGATGAGGCAACGGAATGGCTTATGGAGGATTCGGCGAGGGGTGCAAGGGGACCC
>NW_017810755.1:0-210 GCF_001891065.2 Hippocampus comes
CACACACACACACAAACACACACACACACACACAGCATGCATATGCACACAGGCATTCATAAATAACTTCAGGTGTCAAGATTAATCTTTAGCAGCACGTAGTCAAAATGACTGTTCCATAAAATACAACAGTGTAGAAGGAAAAAGCTAAAAGGCAATGAAAAGGATGAGTGAATACTACAAAGTCTCATAGCACCATTGACTGCTCAC
>NW_017810756.1:0-210 GCF_001891065.2 Hippocampus comes
GCATGGAGGCAGGTAAGACCCCATGTTGGTAACATTGCAGACAAACACAGGCCGGCGGATCTGCGAGAGTGAGTGCTGCGGTCTGTGGGAGTGGTCACAGACAATTTCAATCAAGGTAACATAGTGGCACACTTTAGCATCATCTGTTTCTGTTTAATATTTTTTATGAAGTAAAACTGAAAAAGAAAACCCCGCTTAAAATTTGCAGGA
>NW_017810757.1:0-210 GCF_001891065.2 Hippocampus comes
AAAAAAATCTCGCAGTGTTTAAGATTAATAAACGTTTTTTTAAAAATCCATCTATGTGACCTTTCTTTGCAAATATCCCATGTGATGACCTGGAGACCCGAAGCAGCCAACGTAATGTATGTACAAATGAGTTTTTGTGGATAAAGACGTTGTTACAGCTTTTCTTCAAGTGTATTTCGTAGTCCATAATTTTTCCTTGAAATAGTGTAT
>NW_017810758.1:0-210 GCF_001891065.2 Hippocampus comes
ACCAACAGCCCAAATAACAGATCCGGACTTGAATTGAACTGTCGCGAAGTCGCCGCGCGGCGTAATTCTGGCTCTGAACAAACCCGAAACCGCCGGCAGGCGCAGGGTAATCAGCCAGACAAACAGTAGCGCCACAGTTTCAGGGAGTTATGAAATTGATGTCGGGGATGCGTGCGATTGCGTAGGCATCTTCGTCGTAGATGTCGGTTA
>NW_017810759.1:0-210 GCF_001891065.2 Hippocampus comes
ACCCAGCAAGTCCGCCAAGAAGAGAACAATCTTCACTGAGAAATGACTGGCTCCTTTGGATCAACAACCGAAAGTATAGCTGACGTTTACAAGCATTCTGGATGCGGCCAAAAGGAGACGTCTACCGAACAAGCTCGTCGCCAGGAATGCGCAATGATGCGTACGCCTCCTCTCCCGATGGGAGGAGAAACATTGCGTCCACGGACCCAG
>NW_017810761.1:0-210 GCF_001891065.2 Hippocampus comes
ACCTTATCACCAGCAGCCTCTCCATCAAGATCAGTACCAACCTGGTCCCATGAGAAGCCTGTCCAGTCAAAGATTCTAACATGGCCAGAATCTTGACCATTACCATCATTCAAAGCTGCTCCAATTGCCACTCTGTTGCCATCAAAAGAGAGGGCCACACTATAACCAAACCAATCATCTTCAGACTCTCCATCAAGGTTAGTACCAACC
>NW_017810762.1:0-210 GCF_001891065.2 Hippocampus comes
ACCGATAATTCCCTGATGATTCCCTCTGGTAAATCTTCCCATCCGCTCTCTTGGCACTACTTGCAAAGGGATATGGTGTTTACGGCTAAGCAATCTGATTTCTTTTTCAAATACTCCGCGAATACCCTGTTGTAATATTATTTTATCAAGGGGACTTCCATTTTTAATAGCATCTACCACAGGATGGCGGCCGTAAATAATATTCTTCTG
>NW_017810763.1:0-210 GCF_001891065.2 Hippocampus comes
ACTAAGGGCGAAGCGTCCGTCGCAGACCTCACCAAGCTGCTTGCGGAGCTGCCGGGTGTGGGTGTCGACCTCAGCGAGTCCGCGGAACAGGTCGAACAGGTGCGTGTTGCGATCCACGGGCCGGTGGTGTGCGGTTCGGTAGTCTGCAGTACAGTGGTGTGCGGTGCTATGCCGTGGTGTGCGGTGCAACGCGGGGACCGCACGTGCTTG
>NW_017810764.1:0-210 GCF_001891065.2 Hippocampus comes
TTTGATATTATCATCTACAAAATTAATCTGCAAGAAAAACTACTAAACTGAAATACATGTGTTGAATTTACTCTGTTTTATTCTGTCAAGTGGCTGCACAAAATAAAATAAGATGATGTAAAAGAGATGTACAGGCGCTATAATAAATGTACCTGGATCCAGAAAATTCAACCCACATTTTTTTTCAGTGTAGACATCCTTTTAGAGTAC
>NW_017810766.1:0-210 GCF_001891065.2 Hippocampus comes
ACTCAAAGAAGGGACAAAAACTAAGCACCCAGTACCTCTAGCAGAAGCAGAAATATTATTCGATAAGCTAGTTAACTCAAAAATCAAGAAAGGCTATCGGGATGTCACCCCTACTACAGGTGGCGCACCGCGCCACATCGCTATTCTTAAACATCTCAAAGGTGAAAGTAGCAGCAAATGGCCCCTAGATCGGGTAATTTGGCGTGCGGG
>NW_017810767.1:0-210 GCF_001891065.2 Hippocampus comes
TGCATTCTGGTTCAGCTGCCTTGACCAGCATATTCATTGCCAGCGCAAAGAGGCTTACTGAGATTGTGCACCCAGTGATTATGCCAACTTCCAGCTGGTGCCAGTCAGATGTCATCTCGCCAGAGGAGACTCTCAAGCTGAACTTGCTGTAGTAGTCCAGAATGAGGTGTTTCACCTTCTGGGGAACATGGTGTCTCTCCAGTGCCACTC
>NW_017810768.1:0-210 GCF_001891065.2 Hippocampus comes
ACGAACGCAGAACGTTATATTACAGATGATTTGAAAAAGCTGGAGGCAAAGATTCTAGGGGCAGAAGAAAAGATTTTGGCTTTAGAAGAACAGCTCTTTGAACAATTAGTCTTGACCATTTCAGATTATATTCAACCAATCCAGCATAATGGAAGTTTAATTGGCCGTATTGATTGCCTGATCTCCTTTTCAAAAATAGCGGAACACCAT
>NW_017810769.1:0-210 GCF_001891065.2 Hippocampus comes
CACGCAGGGCACGCGCCTAGTTGTTTTGGGGTGCTCTTGCTAACTGACGTCACGAGTTCGCATTTCTTATATATGTATATATTTATGTGTGTGTAGGCGGAAAAGCCTTTGAAATTACTGTTTTTCACATCACAAAAACCTCCCATTTGAGCAGGGGTGTGTAGACTTTTTGTATCCACTGTATAAACTATACAACACCAGCTTTTGCTG
>NW_017810770.1:0-210 GCF_001891065.2 Hippocampus comes
ACGCGATTGTTATGAGTGCCCTTTCCTCGCCAAGATGTCATTAGCCAACAGCATAGTTGATCTCACAAGCGTCTCGTCGAGAGCGCGTCACCCTCATGATACGACGCTAATCCTCTCAAAAAATGCAAGAGACACAAACGCCACAGCTTTCACCAACAGAGTACAGGGGAGAAGCTTCAAAATATATTACCGGTAAACTTTACATTATAG
>NW_017810771.1:0-210 GCF_001891065.2 Hippocampus comes
ACGCGTTCATTGACGCCGACGTTTCCTTAAAGTTCCATCGATTCTGAATTTGGCCACCATGTCCTCTTATACAACAATTGATTCCGGAAAAATCGTCAGCACGATCGAATTGCTGGAAGCTCGGATCGACGAACGATTTCCTGACTCTGGACTGCGGAAAGTTTGCCGGCAGCTTGGTGAAGTTGCGGTAAATATGAAAGATCGAGCCGA
>NW_017810772.1:0-210 GCF_001891065.2 Hippocampus comes
GCTACGTAAATGTTACGAATGTTTCAATTTACAAAACGCGTGACGATTGGTGACACGGTGTCGACATTGAGAAGCGCAATGACGGCTTGGGTGAGACACGCGTGTGCTGCGGAGACCAAAATCAAGCAACCTTTTTTTGTCAACATTTTCACACATTATCATCTTCTTCTTTCCGCATTTGTTGTTGTGTTCAGAAGCCGAGGTGAGCTG
>NW_017810773.1:0-210 GCF_001891065.2 Hippocampus comes
ACGGGGTTTGCTAACTGCATCCGAATTTCTACCCTATGCGCACCAGTCCGGGCTGATGTTGGCGTTAGGTGATTGGGTGATTGAGACACTGCAAGCGCAGATGCAGCAGTGGCGGGAAAACGCCACCGTTCTGGAATCAGTGTCCATGAACCTGTCGCCCCAGCAGTTTCACTCTTCTGAAACCCTAGCAAAGGTCGCTAATCTGGCAAC
>NW_017810775.1:0-210 GCF_001891065.2 Hippocampus comes
ATAAAGTAATATGTAATTAAAATGAAAAGATACATTTTTTATATAAGTGTATTGGTATTCTTAGCGCATATAGAAAGTATATACGCTCAAACCAAAACCACTAAAGAAACAAAAGTAATTGCAGTAGTTAATGATACTAAAATTACTGCACTTGAGCTTTTTGAAAATGGTAAAAATCATAAAGAAGTTCTCTTAAAAAAGTACCCAAAA
>NW_017810776.1:0-210 GCF_001891065.2 Hippocampus comes
ATAAAGGAGTTAGTCTGAAATATACTTACAAGTTTTTTACGCCATCTCTTGTCTATACCTGCGCTAAAGAGGCTGTTCAGCAGGTCGTAATGTTTTGAAATTTTATCAAAAAGGGCTTTAGTATCTGGCATAAAACACTTACTGGGTAATAGTATTTAATATTCTTTTTATGTGTGCTGATTTATTAAGTACATAAAAATGAATTCCAGG
>NW_017810777.1:0-210 GCF_001891065.2 Hippocampus comes
ATAATACAATTTCTTTTGTTAATTTACTCAATTATTTGTAAATTGGCATATGGCAAAACAAATCAATATAGAGATTAAAGAGAGCGAGTCTGAGTTAAGGTCCCTTTTGAATGCTCAGACCAAGCTGCTACAATATCAAAGGGCAAAAGCTTTGTTATTGGTCAAACAGGGCAAAGTAATTTATACCTATCAATTGGCCAAGAAGCTAAA
>NW_017810778.1:0-210 GCF_001891065.2 Hippocampus comes
ATACACAGTCGGAACCCGCCACAACCTGCGCCCCGTCGGCAAAGGCGTCGCATACCAATCCTGCTGTTCCAAAAGCTGATGGAGGCTGGATGTGATTTCCCCATAGTTCAGCTGCTGCGGATCGTACCGCACATAGGCCGATCCAAGAGAGGCCGAGGTCTCAACAACCCCATTCAGGTCCGAGGCATCAAGCGCGGCCCGAAAAGCCAG
>NW_017810779.1:0-210 GCF_001891065.2 Hippocampus comes
ATACACGCTGGATGCGGATCGATAGATCAGGCGGCTGAGTTGCCGGGCGGGCCGAACAAGTTCCCTTCTTATTTTTGCACTCCGGCTAATTGGCATGGCGATTGGCGCCCGTTTCGGGCCAGTTCTGCTTTGCGGCCGTCGAGACGGCCATTAGGTGCCAGCGGTCCACAGCCGGAATGTTGCCGATCCGCAAACTGCAAACGACAAGCC
>NW_017810780.1:0-210 GCF_001891065.2 Hippocampus comes
ATATATTTTTTTAATTACATTGGGTCCTTGGTTGATGACAGAGTGAATTTCCAATTGCAGTCAATATTTCTATGAACGAAGGATCTAAGTCAGGGTCTCCATATTTTTTTCATTGAGGGCCGCATATAGAAAAAACACCCCAAAGTCAGTCAAGAAAGCAATTATTGTTGGTATATATTGTTTGTATTGTCGAATTCATTTTTTTCTGTT
>NW_017810781.1:0-210 GCF_001891065.2 Hippocampus comes
ATATATGGAAATTCATTGTTTCAATATTCAAATCTAACCCACAACCAACAAATCTTCATTTTTTTCCTACTCCCGCTAACCTTACTTAATTTTTAACCAAAAATGTACTTAAATTTTTATCATTAACAGATTTAACTGACACAAAGCTTCATTATTGAGCGCCACAAATTCTTTTGGTATTTTAAAAGCATTTGATAACTAATAATTAAG
>NW_017810782.1:0-210 GCF_001891065.2 Hippocampus comes
ATATCATAACCACCGAGGCCAGGATGCCCTGTGGAACTAAAATATAAGGTGCCGTCTTTGTAAAAAGGAGTTTCCTCATCACCTGCGGTATTAATCTTTGGGCCAAGATTTACAGGATCTCCATAAACGCCATCTCCTTTATAAGGCGCATAAAAAATGTCAAACCCTCCATAGGTTCCATCCATATTGGAAATAAAGAAAAGCACTTCC
>NW_017810783.1:0-210 GCF_001891065.2 Hippocampus comes
ATATCGGCGTTATCTTTCAAATGTTTAACCTGCTCCCGTATGGCTCGGTGATCGACAATATTGTTCTGCCGCTGAGCTTTTCGACAGATCGGCGCAACCGTGTTGCGGGCAAGGGGACGGCGGCTGGCGAAGCGGAACGAATTTTAGTGGAGCTCGGCGTTGATCGTACACTTTTCGGTGGTTCGACCGCAGCACTAAGTGTCGGCCAAC
>NW_017810785.1:0-210 GCF_001891065.2 Hippocampus comes
ATCAACGCCCGGGACGCGATGCCCGACGGGGGCACGATCAGCCTCGTCGGCGCCTACGACGCCACGCGCCGGCGCGCGCGCCTCACGGTGACCGACGACGGCGTCGGCATGAGCGCCGCGACGCAGGCGCGCATCTTCGAGCCTTTCTTCACGACCAAGGCGGGCAGCGGCGGCTCGGGCCTCGGCCTCGCGATGGTCTACTCGCTCGTC
>NW_017810786.1:0-210 GCF_001891065.2 Hippocampus comes
ATCAAGCATACTAATCCCGAGCTGCACTGTTCCGCCGCAACATTGTCCGATATGAGGTCCGAGCGGAACCCTGAGTTCAACTGGGTCAGGGCTTATTGCACCAAGCAACTTGCGAGCACTTTCTATGGCCAGATTTTCCAGTTGACCGCCACCAATTGTCCGGAAAATCCTGTCCTCACCCACAAGCATCCAGGTGCCTTCTTCTCGCGG
>NW_017810787.1:0-210 GCF_001891065.2 Hippocampus comes
ATCACAGTACTCCTGTAACCTGCTTTCACAGGTGGAATTTCATCTGCATTTTAAGATGGCCTTATCTGGTTTGGCGGAATGCGTTGTTCACAGTGCAATGTCATTCTCCCGCAGGAAGTGGAGATTCTGCAGCTGCTGATAGGGCCAGTCACACACAACTGTCACACACCTGCAAAGGGAGGAATTGGACTAAGATTTCACCTGACACAC
>NW_017810789.1:0-210 GCF_001891065.2 Hippocampus comes
ATCCAACTTCAAACGATACCCTTTTGTATCTAAGATGACCCTGTATTTTTCATTGGTATTGCTTTTCGTTTCTTCCTTGCCCACAAAAACAAACAATAGAATGGAAGCGAACAAAAGCGGCAATCCTGCATATAAAACCAGCTTTAGAAATTGATGGAAGGGAACATTGGTTTTGACCAACAACCCAGCCAATACCAAAAGCACCACTAC
>NW_017810791.1:0-210 GCF_001891065.2 Hippocampus comes
CACTTTGCACTTGCCTCTGCCAGCACGGAATGTCGCAAACTGCGTCGTTAACTTCTCACCCTAACCCCTCACTAGCCATGTGCTCGATCTGTGATCGAGTCCTGCATTTCATTTTACATGAAGTTAGCGCTTGACTTCATTTTACACTTTGGAGCGCTAGCACGGAATCGTAGACTGTTTCATGGGCTTCTTGCGCTAGCCTCTTGCTAA
>NW_017810792.1:0-210 GCF_001891065.2 Hippocampus comes
ATTACAAGGTCATCTTGGCAGTACGGCCAAAGTAGGTCTTGAGATAGCCGTGAGGCTTTATATGAAACTGTAAATAGCCTCTCGGCGCGAGCGTTGAGAGCACTAAATTCGATTATCGAGTAATGTCGTTTTTAGATACGAGACACAAGAAAAAATCCTTTACCCTGACCACTTTGCTTTTGAGCATTTTGGTACTGCTCCTATTCTACA
>NW_017810793.1:0-210 GCF_001891065.2 Hippocampus comes
ATTCGGAAGACACGGTTTCTGATAATAATAATGAAATAAAAGAATAAATTATATTAACTAGAAAAGATGAAAACTAAGATTACAATATTTCTAGCCATAGCAATTTCTATGGTAGGATTTTCACAAAAAAGCGAAATAAAAACTGCAGACAAAGCATTAAAAAGTGGCGATGCAGCTACTGCAAAAAGCACACTTGAAGGAATATCGTCT
>NW_017810794.1:0-210 GCF_001891065.2 Hippocampus comes
ATTTCATATGCAAGTCGTTTCCACTCACTTGGTTTAAACAAAGGTGATCGTGTTGCGCTGATTGCCGACACAGAAGCAGACTTTATTGCCTTGTTTTTTGCTTGCCGTTATGCCGGTATGTTGCCCTACGCAATGCCTGTCCCGGTAAATCTTGGTAGTCACAATATCTATGTTCAGCAACTAGTCGGTTTATTAAATGGCGGCGAAGCA
>NW_017810795.1:0-210 GCF_001891065.2 Hippocampus comes
ATTTTTTTCACCGTGCAAACGATCGAGAAAACCCGGGTTGTAAAATGCATACCAAGTATGCAGGGCCGTACCTGCACTGGGCGTATAAAAGGCTTTGAACCAAGTTTCTTGTTCATCGGCTATAGGCATTTTAACAATCTCTGCCCGACTGAGAAATGCCGTGGAATCTTGTTTGAGTTTAGGCTCGACCCCTAAGTGAAAATGTTCCCC
>NW_017810797.1:0-210 GCF_001891065.2 Hippocampus comes
ATTGGCGACGTCTGGCTTGATTTGCATTTGTACCTCCATCTACAAAATCTGTAAATTTACGAAGACCTGGCTTCTTTTCTGATGGATCGGTATTGTCTTGCCCCCATAACAAGAATTCGATAGCGTGGTATCCAATAGATACATTTTCTTCTCCGCCATTTCCATTTTTTCCAATAAGAAGTTCTTTAGTTAAAGTTGGAAAATTAATAA
>NW_017810802.1:0-210 GCF_001891065.2 Hippocampus comes
ATGAGGGTATCTTGTAAAACCAACTCAAAACGTTGTATCGCTTCTGGGTAAGCGCCATTTTTGTAGAAATTACTTCCTTCAAGGAGTGCATTATTTGTGTTTGTACTTCGACTACCAAAGCTAAGGGGATGAGGCTCATAATATTGAGCAAACAATTGTTGAGGATCAGATCGTTGAGCTAACCAACGCTGTACGCCAGCAATGATGATG
>NW_017810803.1:0-210 GCF_001891065.2 Hippocampus comes
ATGCACTGCACAAACAAAGTGAAAACTACAATAGCATTTAAGCAATAGTTCATTAGTAGGGGAGCATTTTGGCTACCCATTTGACAACAGAGATGGAAGCTGCATTATCAATCAGCCCTGATTTTTTTTAATTGTTACCATAATATATCGTCATAATTACACTGATACACCCCCGGTTTGTGAATTGCATGGTTTTTATGCTCACTATCC
>NW_017810804.1:0-210 GCF_001891065.2 Hippocampus comes
ATGCATAAAGTCCGTTGGAATACCCTCCAATCCATTTAGTGCCATTATTATCTATTGCAATATCAAAAAAACCAAATTCATCAGCAGCAGAATTTTCTATTATGCTAGAAAAATCATAGCCTTCCCAATTTCCAGTAATTGGGTCGTAAGATTTCAATGGGTTAGGAGCTCTTGCAGACATTGACCATAATATGCCATTTGTATCGAATG
>NW_017810805.1:0-210 GCF_001891065.2 Hippocampus comes
ATGCGCGAGTCGCATGGTCGGCAAGTTGTGACGTATTATCAAACGACTCAATCGTCATGATTAGTTCTTGATTTTAAATCCGTCACTTGTTTCAATGGCTTCATTCATTGACAGATTCCTCTGTCGAAAGTAAAGGTCCGGTCGCCCCAGAGAGCAGACCCGTGACCGCCGCGTATTTTCAAAATAAGACGTTTTGGGCTCATTTGGGGA
>NW_017810806.1:0-210 GCF_001891065.2 Hippocampus comes
TCATCCGAAAATTTCATCCAAAAACTAATCATCCCAAACATTTTGTGAGTAGTGTATGTCATGTCAAACACTTCTGGTTGGCTCACAGTTTGCGAGTGCAGGTCACTGGAGATGCCGTGCATCCTGGACGACTGCTGCATGACGCGCTCGAAGAGGTCAGCCAAAGTGGGGAGGTGGCAGCCGGCTTGTCCGTAGGCACAGATCGGGGCA
>NW_017810808.1:0-210 GCF_001891065.2 Hippocampus comes
ATGGGCGATACATATTTCTACCTTTCAGCGGCTGAGGCAAATCAGATTTTATCGTGACCCGTCGTCTGTCATTGTGATGAACCAGCGGTTGGCACGTCTGTCTCACAGTCCTGAGCTTCATTTGGAATTTGCATGTTTTCCCCAATGCTCGTGTGGAGTATCTTCCTCCCACATTAGAACATGCTCCTCCCACTTAAAAACATGCATGTA
>NW_017810809.1:0-210 GCF_001891065.2 Hippocampus comes
TTTTTTTTTTTTTTTAAAGAACACCAATAATTTGTATACTAAGGCTTGGATCATTGAGCTACATTAGTAGTGTAGCTACAAGCTACATAAGTAGTGTAGTTACATTCACGGACCAGTGAATATTTGCGTGCATAACTGCACAAATTTAGCCAACTTCTTTGTACAAAGTCACATTGGAACCGGTCATCTTTGGTACCTCTTGAAAACAAC
>NW_017810811.1:0-210 GCF_001891065.2 Hippocampus comes
AGACTATATATTTGTATAATAATGTAAATATACTTGTATATTGAATGAATTGACGAGAAAAAAATATGAAATTAGTAATATGTAAAGAGTAATGTGGTATACTAAATATTCATAGAAACTAGGTATGATATTTATAACTCAGAAAAGAAGAAGATATAAGTGACCATTTTTAATATAAGTGAGTCGTGAGCGTGAGAAAAGAGGTGCGCA
>NW_017810812.1:0-210 GCF_001891065.2 Hippocampus comes
AGAGCGGCCAGACCCTCGACCCCATCGTCTACTACGTCGATCGCGGCGCCCCAGAGCCCATCCGCTCCGCGCTGATGGAAGGGGCGAGCTGGTGGGCGCAAGCCTTCGCCCACGCCGGCTACCCGGACGGCTTTCGCGTGGAGCTTCTGCCCGAGGGCGCCAGCCCCCTGGACATCCGCTACAACGTGATCCAATGGGTGCACCGCGCGA
>NW_017810813.1:0-210 GCF_001891065.2 Hippocampus comes
AGAGTGAAGGTATTGAAGGAAAAATCCCAAATAGTAATTCTTAACAAAGCAATAAGATGGATAGATATTAATTCTTTGGAGATAATAAAGGAACAAAAGTTCTATATGACTGAAGAGCCAATAGCAATATCAAACAATGGAGATAAAATAATAGTAAAAATTGTAGACGAAACAAAAAAACTCGAATTGTGGGAGCTCGAAAACTGAGAA
>NW_017810814.1:0-210 GCF_001891065.2 Hippocampus comes
AGAGGCAAAGAGCTTTCTCTGGTAAAGCACTCTTTACGTTCTGCTTCTGCCACAAAGCTCAAACTAACTCCACAACAATGCAAGTCTCCTGCAACTGATCAAGAGGAACTGCTTCACTTTAAACACCCACGTACACGCAACGCAGCACTGTACTCGTCTAGCTCAAGATGAACTTGTCAATAGCGCAATATGATGTTTCCTTGCGTTTTC
>NW_017810815.1:0-210 GCF_001891065.2 Hippocampus comes
AGCAATTTGCAATAAACAAATTAAACAGTAAAATTTTTACCAAATGAGAGTATTTTAAATAAAAACACACAGTAGTAAAAACCTAATTTATTATGGCCAAAATTAAAAATTGCTTTCAAAAATAAACAAAAATAATTGGCACTTTTCAACTTTTATGACAAAAATAATAGTAGTGTAACCAAGAATAACATGAATTATTCAAAAATTCAA
>NW_017810816.1:0-210 GCF_001891065.2 Hippocampus comes
AGCATCAGGTCCAGGACAACGAGGTCGGGGACCTCGCGCTCGATCGCCTTCCAGCCCGCCTCGCCGTCCAGCTGGATGGAGACGGAGTACCCCTCGCGCCGGAGGTGAAGGGCGAGGAGGTCGGCGAGATCCTCCTCGTCTTCGACTACGATGACGTTCCGCTGCATGACGATCCCGGGCCGGGCCCGGACGCGCAATCCTATGGACGCA
>NW_017810817.1:0-210 GCF_001891065.2 Hippocampus comes
AGCCAGGTTGTTCTTTTATCCAAAGAAAGGTGCCATTAATCGTCACGGACCTGGTATTGAGATAAGCCATCTTTTTACACCTGGTTTTGGGCGTTCAGATCATTCTTATGAATTTTTCTGGGATACTCGGTTGAATAATTCTGGAAACTTTCGGGTTTCTGTGCAAAATAACTATACTTATTTATTTAGCGATTTTGATCCAACACGTAC
>NW_017810819.1:0-210 GCF_001891065.2 Hippocampus comes
AGCTAAGGGAACCAGAGACGATGAAACCACTAAAATTACAGGGTTTGGGCCTTTTCCGCAACCGTCGGAACGAATTCGTGGTAGCGGGCTGGCGAACGCACTGCAAGCTGTTAACGCCGCTCTAATCCGCGTTAGAAACTGCCGGAACGACGGGCCGAAACACCTCGCACGCGACCGGTCAAACAGGATCGGCCGTCAGGCTCTCGCCCA
>NW_017810820.1:0-210 GCF_001891065.2 Hippocampus comes
AGCTCGAATCACTTCCTGACAAAGCAACTACCGGGTGTGAGTACGGAAACCAGCCTGCAAGTCCTCGTTTACAACATCAAACGAGCGATTAACTTGGTCGGAACACGAAAAATCATCGAGGCGATCGATACATAGAATCGCTTCGCCTCAAAACATCAACTCGAAAAATACAAAACAAGATCGAAAATGAGTTTTCACACAGCCTCGGCC
>NW_017810821.1:0-210 GCF_001891065.2 Hippocampus comes
AGCTCAGCCTCACGCAGCTTGGACTGCTCCAGCTCCGTCTGCAGACTGCTCACAAACGGCTCCGTGTACTGAAACAAACATTGCGGCGGAGTTACAGACAACAAGCGATATCGTTGAGAAACTGAACAGAAATATAGTGATACACTGGTCATACTGCATGTATGACAAAACGCATCATGACAAACAGCTACAGGTTCAGGAAAGCAAATA
>NW_017810822.1:0-210 GCF_001891065.2 Hippocampus comes
AGCGGCCCCTTTCGCGGGGCCGCTTTTCGTTTCAGACGGCTCTGCTAGGGCAGCGCGCTGTTTACGGTGAATTCAAGCGCTTCATCGTCATTCTTGCGTGCTTGCCAGCATCTGTCGCTGGCAGGAACGGGGTCAGGCCATTTGATGCAGACGCGCGTATAGGTGGGATCCCAATTCACGTCATGGGTCCAATAGACGTTTGCGCCAATG
>NW_017810824.1:0-210 GCF_001891065.2 Hippocampus comes
AGTTTTTGCGAAAAAGCACCTATGAGCTGGCACCAGGCCCGGAGAAATCCTTTGATCTGGGCTATGAGTTCGAGGACAAGCATCGCGGGCCAGCGGCCTGAGCGACGCGCAAGGCGCCAGGGGGCCCGGGCAATATGGCGGTAGGTATTTTCGATTCCGGTCTGGGCGGGCTGACCGTTCTGGACGCTGTGCAAGAGCGACTGCCGGAGG
>NW_017810825.1:0-210 GCF_001891065.2 Hippocampus comes
AGGCATATCTAGATATACTACATTTCCAATCACTTAACTAAAATGAAAATTTGAAAACATTTGAAATTTGTAGATATACCTTATTACATGATTTCGAGTCTTGGAATATGGTATATCTACATATACATCCTTACATGACAATCATGGAATACAGTATATGTACATATACCATATGCATGGAGGTCCAGGAGATATGGTATATGTAGATAC
>NW_017810826.1:0-210 GCF_001891065.2 Hippocampus comes
AGGCCGAGATCGACCGCATCCTCTACCCCCGGGGTAGCCTCGATCGACTGTTCGAGGACTTTGTCATCGACCCCTTGCTCCGTCTGGGTGACGATGGCCAGCCGCTCACCACGGTGGACTTCGTCGGCTCGGATCTCGGGCGCCTGCGGGTGCTGCGGGACTGGCAGCGTTTTCTCTACGGCGACGATGACCGTGGCTCCCGCAGGGTTC
>NW_017810827.1:0-210 GCF_001891065.2 Hippocampus comes
AGGCGCTCGACGGCGTCCCGGTCCGCGGCGGTGAGGGCGCGCTCACCGAGGGGTCCCTCCACCCGACTCAGGAGCCAACCGATCGCGTTGGCGCGGGCCCGGATCCGCTTCGCCGGCGGGAAGCAGCCGTCCCAGAAGCGGTCCACGATGCCGGCCTGCACGGCGAGCCCGGTCGCGAGCCCGTCGAGGCCCTCCGTCTCCCACAGCGCG
>NW_017810828.1:0-210 GCF_001891065.2 Hippocampus comes
AGGTAGCCGCTGAGCCGCGTGTCCTTGCCGATGACGACGCGCGGCACGTGGGCGCGGCGCCCCGAGGCGGCG
The DNA here is from genome assembly GCF_001891065.2 of Hippocampus comes. NCBI lineage: Eukaryota > Metazoa > Chordata > Actinopteri > Syngnathiformes > Syngnathidae > Hippocampus > Hippocampus comes. Next base: position 73 of record NW_017810828.1, read on the forward strand.
GAGAGCCGCTCGCGGGCGAGGTACGTCACGGCGGCGCCGATGCGAAACGCCACCTCCGGCGTCATCGCGCCTGCGTTGGCGAGGCCCCGGATCCCGTCGGTGCCGAAGTAGCTGCGGCTCATGCGCGGAGCATGGGCC
>NW_017810829.1:0-210 GCF_001891065.2 Hippocampus comes
CTCTCTCTCTCTCTCTCTCTCTCTCTCTTTATACATATATATGTATGTATGTAGTTAGTGGTGCAATAGATAATGCATCTCACTACGGATCAGAAGACGCGAGGTTCAACTCCTGGCAAGCTTGTGGGAATTCTGTTAAGGGTGGCCCGGTGAACCAGTGGTTAGCGCGTCGAGCTCACAGTGCAAAGGTAACAGGTTCGATTCCAACTC
>NW_017810831.1:0-210 GCF_001891065.2 Hippocampus comes
CAAAGATCACGCCGTCGAAAAGGACGGTTACCTCGGAGACGAGGATACTCCGGGAGCCAAGGAGATTTACGAGTTCGCCATAGCTCAGGGTTTTGGGATCGTCAACGTTCGGGAGTTCGAAACCGAAGGATCCTCGCGTTTCGTCTGGGTCCTTACGGAAGAATGCTTTCCGATCTGGCTACCGCTTGGCTCTTCTGTTCGAGAAGCAAA
>NW_017810833.1:0-210 GCF_001891065.2 Hippocampus comes
CAATCACCTGAGACAAGCTGAGGTGGACACTGAAGACAGCCTTGCACTTATCCGAAAGGTGTTTCAACTTGAAATTAGGGAGTAATGAGCATCCGCATTGGCACCCGTGAAAGCGAGTTGGCACTTTGGCAGGCCAAAACCGTACAAGACAGGCTAAAAACCAAAGGGCTTGAAAGCGTACTGATTCCCATCAAATCTTCCGGCGACCTG
>NW_017810834.1:0-210 GCF_001891065.2 Hippocampus comes
CAATTCCATCGAGTCGATGTTCAGCCGTTGTCGCGACGTGACACGCCGAGTCAAACGCTGGCGAGCCGGTGACATGCGCCACCGCTGGTGCGTGGCCGGCCTGCTCCGAGCAGAAGCGGGTTTCCGAAGGGTCAGAGGATTCAAAGAGCTACCACTCATGCTCACAGCTCTTAAAGAACTCGTCATTGACAAGACAAAGCAATAGCGATC
>NW_017810835.1:0-210 GCF_001891065.2 Hippocampus comes
CAATTCAGAGATGACAGAATAAAATTCTAAAAGCCCATTCATTAGCCAATTAATTAAAAAAATTAAAGTCAATTGACGTCTTTATTTTTGGTCCATTAAAGGGGAAGTCAATTTTTTTAACAATCTTAACAGTAATATGTTCTATGCACCCCTATTAGTATAAAGACAATATTCTGATTCATAGCAGATGAATTTAGCATTAAAATCCAC
>NW_017810836.1:0-210 GCF_001891065.2 Hippocampus comes
CAAGCCAAAACGGCTAAAGTGTGTTCTACATCCGCATGTTTGCGCATGGTTTCGAGATAAGATTGATAAGCTGTATTCATGTCTATTGAATAATTGTAATAAAGTCAAAAAATGTATGCTCAATTGTATTGGAGCCAATCTAAAAATAGAGTATATGGAATTTAGGCACTATTGGTTTGTGCTTTGCTAATACTAATAAAAAGCAGGGCC
>NW_017810837.1:0-210 GCF_001891065.2 Hippocampus comes
CAAGCTAATTATAGTTGGTGAAGGTGGAGCCGGGAAGACTTCCCTTGCGAAAAAAATAGTAGACTCTGACTATGCGTTGAAGCTAGAGGGTGCAGACATATCAGAAAAAAGCACTGAAGGCATAGAGGTTTCATCGCTTTATTTTCCCCATTCCAGTGGAAATAGTTTCCGAATCAATATTTGGGACTTTGGTGGTCAAGCGATCTACTA
>NW_017810838.1:0-210 GCF_001891065.2 Hippocampus comes
CAAGTCGCCCGTCGTCAGCGTCCCGGTCTTGTCGAACACGATCGCGGTGCAGCGCCGGACGATCTCCAGGTCCGACACCGACTTGACCAAAACCCCCAGCCGCGCCGACGCGCTCAGCGCCGCGACGATCGCCGTCGGCCCGCACAGGATGAGCGCGCACGGGCAGGCGATCAGCAGCAGCGCGATCGAATAGCTCAGTTCTTTTTTGAA
>NW_017810839.1:0-210 GCF_001891065.2 Hippocampus comes
CACATCCTTTGCATAAAATTGAACGTTCTACTTCAATAGTTTCAGTTTTAGCATTGTAAACATCTTCCAACTTGATTCTTTAAAAGTAAACATTATTTTTTTAATTATTAACTTAAATTTAAACTAAGCATTATATAAACTTTCTTATATTATGTATTACTTTAGAGGATAAACCATATTTTGTGTACGTCTTGTGCGCTGTCGGCCACC
>NW_017810841.1:0-210 GCF_001891065.2 Hippocampus comes
CACGTCCACCTCACAGTGTAGAGGTTGTGGGTTCGAATCTGGCCCCTGTCTTCCTGTGTGCAGTTTGCATGTTCTCTCTCTGCTTGAGTAGGTTTTAGCAGGGTAGTCCGGTTTCCTCCCACGTTCTGAAAACATGCATGGCATGTTAATGGAATAATCTAAATCTTCCCTAGGCGTGACTGTGAGTGTGAATGTGAATGGTTGTTTCTC
>NW_017810842.1:0-210 GCF_001891065.2 Hippocampus comes
CACTCGCTATTGGCAACGCCTGCCGACGCAATGGTGGTTGTGGTGTCGCAGCTGCAAGCTGTGCTGCTCCGGTTGTTGCTGCAGCTCCATGCTGTGCTGCTCCTGTTTGCAGTGACGGCTGTGGCGTTGGAGCTGCAGATCCATGCAACACCTGCGGTAACTCTTATGGTTACGGTTGTGGTCGCGGTCGCCGAAACACATTTGGACGCG
>NW_017810844.1:0-210 GCF_001891065.2 Hippocampus comes
CACTTGGATTTTGTCACGCGGCTTGACCGGTTGGGCCAAGAGCTCGCTTTTTGGCGTCTCCCGTCGTCCCTTCTCGGCACTCCCCGCGCAAAGCCTCGTCACTCGGCCCGTCCGTCACTTCGCATGGCTTCGTTTGTCACTCGGCGCGACTCGGTTTGTCCTTTCACGTCGTCGCTTTTCGTCAGCTCCCACTCCGGCTTTTGCGTCACC
>NW_017810845.1:0-210 GCF_001891065.2 Hippocampus comes
CATAAAGAACACAGCAACCGATATTTTACGGATAATCAAGTGATAACAATGACCTTGGTATCGGCTCTTTATTTCAAAGGAGAATCAGACCATAGCATTGACCTACATGGAGAGCCATATCTTTACCAAAGTGCTGAAGAAGATTGGTTTCACCAAGCGCCTGCACAGGCTCAAGGAGATTTTGATGTTCATTTTCCTGCGTATGGGCAG
>NW_017810846.1:0-210 GCF_001891065.2 Hippocampus comes
CATAAAGTTAATCAAGATAAGGTTTTTAAAAGCAAAATACTGAAAACCAGATGTGACAATTATTTAATTAAAGTTTAATCGCCTTACTTTGCTTCCAAATTTCCAGACTACTGTGGCATAATTTAAAATTATGTAAATTCGTATAGTTAACTTTGTATATGGATAATACTTCTGCACAAAATCTTTGGGAGGACTTTTTAAATAAACATA
>NW_017810847.1:0-210 GCF_001891065.2 Hippocampus comes
CATACGGAAAATTCTTAATTTCTATCGCAGCTCTATTTTTATAAATAAAACGAAACCAAAAATTTAGAAAATTATCTTTGATAAAGTATTTAGTATTTCTGCTTCCAATTTTTGAAAGAATAGGCCGATGTTTTTGGATGATAGCGTAATCAGTTTCTAATCTTTTTAGATAGCCACCAATATCGATTTGCAATAAGCTTTCAATCTCAG
>NW_017810848.1:0-210 GCF_001891065.2 Hippocampus comes
CATATCAAGGTTTCTGAACTTTTGAGACTATTGAAGCTGTATCGAAAAGATTATATGGAAAATGGAGTATTTCCCAACTTGGACAATGAATTTGAAAAAGCACTCTTCAATACATTTCGGTGTTATGTGCCAGAATCGCATTACCCCGTAAAGTATACCAAACATACCGATCCCCGTGGAAGTTTTGTAGAAATTACACGTGCACGGACC
>NW_017810849.1:0-210 GCF_001891065.2 Hippocampus comes
CATCGAAATTGTATTTTATGATATCGAAGGCGGATTAGCTGAGGGAAGTTTGTGGATTAAGCCAGTAATTGAGGGTGATTCTATATGGAGTTGGCAGTGCCTGAACCAAAATATTTCTCCATCAAAAGTGCCGCTAACTTGTCGAGAATAAATAGAAAGAAAAGCGTATATTAAAACAAAGCATATTTACTGGGAGGTTGTTATGCAAAA
>NW_017810850.1:0-210 GCF_001891065.2 Hippocampus comes
CATCGCACCAAACATCAAAGTCCAAATCCGCGTAGTTACAAAGGATGCGATAATTATAATCGCTGACCGATTTGAATATCCATTCCGCCAAACATTGTACCTCGTTGAAATGCCGAATCCAGTTGCGGATCCAATGCAGCTTTCCTTCATCGCTCCCCAAATTTCGACAGAGTGAAAATAAAGAAAATCTCTCATAGTATTGGCGTCCAC
>NW_017810851.1:0-210 GCF_001891065.2 Hippocampus comes
CACACACACACACACACACACACAAAAAACATCCAGAATTGACGTAGGTGGCGTTTCACGTCAATGGCACTCAAAAGAAAAACACCTCAAATTTTGTTTGGTTTTGTTTTTCGAGGGCGGCAACAGATAAACAGCACATCTCTTCTTTTCGTCAAACAAAATGATAAGTCAAGGTACCACAGTATGTCATTTCTTACTGTCATGAACGTG
>NW_017810853.1:0-210 GCF_001891065.2 Hippocampus comes
CAGCGGGCTTAGCGACCGGGCCTGGCTCGGCGTCGAGTTGGAGAACGAACGCGCCCGGCTGATCGCAAAGATCCAGCTCCTGGAGGAGATGGACCAGTTCCTCAACCGCTCGGGCTACGACATCCGGCGGATGACGTTCTACGAAGGCCCAAGCGGCCGGGGTGAGCTCTGGCGGGCGATGGAGTCGCTCGACGCGATCAGCGCCGCGAC
>NW_017810855.1:0-210 GCF_001891065.2 Hippocampus comes
CAGGGTACAAGAACCATGTATGGTCAGTTGATTTCATATTTGATCGTACCAGCAACGGACGGCCATTGAAGGTTCTTGTTGTGCTTGATGAGTTCACACGAGAATGCCTTGCGCTGGAAGTCCATCGAAAGTTCAACAGCGACCAGTTTGTGGAACTCATTGGGAAGTTAATTAGCATCCGTGGCGTTCCCAAATACATTCGCAGCGACA
>NW_017810856.1:0-210 GCF_001891065.2 Hippocampus comes
CCAAAAGAAGTCTTTTCATGTCTCACTCCCTGATTTGTCGCCTGTTTCTGCAAGGCGATGCGAGTCACTTGACCCGCTCCAGTAACCTTGCGCAATTAATTTTAGCTGTCAAAATAAAAAATGATAAATTAGCAAAATTTTTCTCGCAAAACTCAGATTCCCTGCCTAATCTTCGGTCAAACGCAGAATATTCGTGTGATCGCAGGGGTA
>NW_017810858.1:0-210 GCF_001891065.2 Hippocampus comes
CCACCTTATTTGTGGAGCAGTTGGTTAAGTATTTTATATATCCATTTTTACTTTCCAGTACGATCAAATATCTCGCTGAGGTTGTTTCGAGTAATGCCAAAAACTTTAGAGAAGTGTCATATCGAAAAACTATTAATTCATGGCACTTTTAAAAAACATAAAATACTATTAATCAGCACTTTACAAATAAAATGACATTATTCGCTCCAA
>NW_017810859.1:0-210 GCF_001891065.2 Hippocampus comes
CCACGAACTTCTACAAAGGCTACGATGTAGCCTTTTTCGAGAATGGTTTTCAGCCAGGGGTGAGAATCAAGATATTCTTGCTTGAGGCCAGCGGCCCCGGCTGCGGCTCCACCGAACAATTTCCGAAACCAGGGGAGCTTGTCCAGCCAACGCTGTCTGCCCTCCTCGCTCAGAGTTGCCCGATGGTACCTGTCGTGTGCCCAAACAACA
>NW_017810860.1:0-210 GCF_001891065.2 Hippocampus comes
CCACGGAGACCATCAAAGAGCCTTGTTCCCGGTCGCTGCCGCCTTCGAGGTGGCCTGCCGCCTTGCCAAAGCCAGGGTGCCAGAACGCCAGCTTCTCGACCGGTCAGCTACGGTCGCCAGATACCTGGCCCTACGCTATAGCGTGCCGGATCAGGAAATGATGGGAGCGCTCTTTCTTGACGTCCGGAACCGACTGATCGCCGAGGGCGA
>NW_017810861.1:0-210 GCF_001891065.2 Hippocampus comes
CCATGGTTTTTTCCCAAAAAGATTCAGTTTGTACGGAAGCTCGATACCATGTATGAGCATTCGTCGGGCGATATACGGAAAATCAAACTCTTTACCATTATGTGCGCACAACAGGTGTTTTGTACTACTAAAATTTTCGATCAATAGATTTTTAAACTGCTTGAGCAATTTGATTTCATCGCCATGAAACGTGGTGACCCTAAAGTTTCG
>NW_017810862.1:0-210 GCF_001891065.2 Hippocampus comes
CCAGCCAAAGATGATCTCACCAAAGAGATGCTCGACATTGCCGACAACTCGATCGACGAGAACGTGCGCAAGGAGAACTATCAGAAGGCCTTTGCCAGAATCTCCGGCGAGCTTTACTGGCTGCCGATGTTCACCTACGCCAAGTACTACGCTTACTCCAAGGATCTCGACTTCAAGGCGACACCTGACGAGATCCCTCGTTTCTATACG
>NW_017810863.1:0-210 GCF_001891065.2 Hippocampus comes
CCCAATAACAAAAGCCTCAGGTCAAATTTCATGTCTCCCAGCACTGCAGAGTTGCTCTTCTGGTATAAGAGACCAGTGGAATGTTCTGACTACTCCAACGGAAAAATCCGGAGTGATACTTGTTCGTTTGTAACTTTTCCAACGCGGCTTGAAAGCGCGACGCATTCGAGAGCGGATGACTGTGAAAAAGAAATAAAAAAAAAAAAAAAA
>NW_017810864.1:0-210 GCF_001891065.2 Hippocampus comes
CCCAGGACATCGGCGTGGTCAACATGTCGCTGTCGACGCTCCGGCTGGCGCTGGCGCTCCGCATCGGACAGGCCGTGGACGACCTCTACGCCCGCAACGTCTGCTGCGTCTGCGCCAAGGGCTACCAGCAGGACGGCCGGGACTACCCCACCAGCTTCGCCTCGACCGTCGGCATCACCTACGCCCAGCTCCGCACCGCCCAGTTGCAAC
>NW_017810865.1:0-210 GCF_001891065.2 Hippocampus comes
CCCCAAATGCCATTTACATCCAATGTGGGGCGTATGGAAGCTCTTTCTTTGGTGGAATAGCCCTTTTCACCCCGAACCGCATCAACCTGAAGGTCGGCTTTGTATTTTTTCAAAGAAAAAGGGGCTTTGGCCATTTTATCACGTTCTGCCTTTGAAAGCTCTTCGACCTTGTCATAAAATCCTGGAATGGTAATGTAATTGTTTTCATCA
>NW_017810866.1:0-210 GCF_001891065.2 Hippocampus comes
CAAACAAAAAAGCAAAAGAAAATAGCATTGCAGGATGAGACAATCTCCGCGTCAAGGGGAAGTCACGTCAAACGTTTTGTATGATGTCGGAGCCCCCACGACAGCCTCAAGGCGGCATTCTAATGAAAAATGTCGCCCCTTTGTCCTTTTCAACCCCCCCCCCCCCCAAAAAAGCACGTCGCGGTGGCTCAGGGCTCAGCTTCATTCCTA
>NW_017810867.1:0-210 GCF_001891065.2 Hippocampus comes
CCCCCCGCCGCCGAGATCGCGTCGGGGGACGGGAGCCGGAGGGCCACGGCGACGAGCAGGAGGAGGCTCGCGCTGAGGGCGAACCGGAACGGCGGTACGAACGGGACCCGGTGGCCCGAGAGGTACAAGGCAGGGAGCCGGCCGGGCACGAGCACAGCCCAGACGGTTCGCGGGTAGCGGAGATCGAGCGCGAGGACGTCGGAGAGCCCG
>NW_017810868.1:0-210 GCF_001891065.2 Hippocampus comes
CCCCCTCACCGGCGGCGCAGACACGCGCCTACGGGGCACCAGACGGGCTGTCCAAAGCTGAAACGCAGACGGACGGCAACGAGACGCAGGACTAAAAAAGAGATAATGCAGGCGGGGCGCGCCAAAAAGTTACGGCGCATCCGGTCGGTTTTGTCTCTACGCTCTTTGAAATTGATGAATAACTGAAGAGATATGTGGGCGGTTTGGTTC
>NW_017810869.1:0-210 GCF_001891065.2 Hippocampus comes
CATGGTGTGGGCTTGAGGTCATGTGCTGGAAATCATAGTCTTTTGAGAATTCCTTAAATTCCTCACTCGAGAATTGAGGTCCGTTATCTGACACAACCTCGTCTGGACAGCCAAACCTTGCAAACACTGTCTTCAGCTTTAAGACGACCTGTGAAGCTGTGGTTGTCGGCATGTAGAGTATCTCCAAGAAACGGGAGAAGTAGTCTGACA
>NW_017810870.1:0-210 GCF_001891065.2 Hippocampus comes
CCCTGGTCCCTGTTACCTTGAACAGGAACACCAATGTAGAAATTTGGATGGATTAGTGAAGTTACCAAGTGTATTGGCGATGCCAGTCTTGACACTTGACATTCCAACATGGCTGATGCGATTCTCATGTTCTGGCTTCACCAGCACAGCGAGCTTTATATTCCACAGCGTCTGTAACGCTATCTAAAAACAAGTAAAACAAAGGGTAAT
>NW_017810872.1:0-210 GCF_001891065.2 Hippocampus comes
CCTAGGCCCTCGAAAACCTACAAAGCCGCAGCCAAACCTACCGGGGAGCAGGGCGACCTGTACCCACATAGTGGGAAACCTGGCCCAGCCCGCAAAACTTTGCTGTGGTAGAATCCATTTTGGCGCTCGCGCGTCTATAGAGGGTAGAGCCACATGGATCCATGGACGCCTTACAAGGCGTTACAAGGTCCGTGGCGCACGCAGCGCTAG
>NW_017810873.1:0-210 GCF_001891065.2 Hippocampus comes
CCCGCACTCGCGAGAACACCCGCAGAGAAGGCGAGCACCAGAAGCCAGAAGCGGAGACGACGAAAGCGTGGCCGCCGACGCCCAACTTGCTCCATAGCCCGCTGCCAAACGACCAGGTGCGCGGTAGCTAGTACGCGTCGCGGCCGCGGAGGCAAGGACAGGGCATAAAGGATCGGCAACAATCCGAGCCACCACAGACGTTCTGGGTGA
>NW_017810874.1:0-210 GCF_001891065.2 Hippocampus comes
CCTTCGACTATTGCCGGAACTCCGAGTCCAACCGAACCAACTCCGGCTCCGATAAGGGCACCTTTGGCCGTATTTCTCTGATTTACAAAAAGCAGGGCTCGCCAGAGTTTTTTAATATCATTTTTTTTAAATTGAGCCTCATTCTGAGTCATTCTCTTTTTTCCGGCTATCCGGATGGTCAAAGAATCTGAATCGACCGATTTAATGATC
>NW_017810876.1:0-210 GCF_001891065.2 Hippocampus comes
CCGCGCCGGCTCTTCCTCGGCGAGGCGGAGCAGGGTCTCGAGCAGGCGGAGCGAATCCACCGAGTGAATCTCGTCCGCATGGCGGAAGACGCGTCTGGCTTTGTTGCGCTGCACGTGGCCGATGAAGTGCCAGCGCGGGCGGACCCCTGCCGCCTCGAAGTAGGCCACCTTGCGCTCGAACTCGGGCACGCGGTTCTCGCCCAGGTCGAC
>NW_017810877.1:0-210 GCF_001891065.2 Hippocampus comes
GCAGCAACAATGACGCCCATCCATCCATTTTCCAAGTCGCTTATCGATTGTGAACTTCATTGTCGATGATTTTGATCATTGAGGTAATCGTGACTAGTCAGCCAAACTTGGCATCAATTCTGGCACAGTACCATTGTGGGAGTTAAACTGCCTTTTGTGTGTTGGTGGGTGTTAATGTGAAGCCCACCTCTCTCTCTCAAAAAAAAAAAA
>NW_017810879.1:0-210 GCF_001891065.2 Hippocampus comes
CTAACAGATAAACAAGGCATTCCTCTAGCAATATCTGAGCCTATTGAAGGTAACCATAATGACCTTTTTAACATTGAAATTTTCTTCACTAAAATACTTGAAGATTTAAAAGCATCTGCAATAGAAATCAACGATTTGTTTTTAAATGCAGATGCTGGTTTTGATTCTCAAGGATTCAGGGCACTTTGTTTTGCTAATAACATTATTGCC
>NW_017810880.1:0-210 GCF_001891065.2 Hippocampus comes
CTAAGAAGGGCCTCACGGGCCCCGTTCTTGGGGGTTGGCGCCTCCGAGCCTAAGCCTAAACCCAGTCCGAGGGCCAGTTAGAGGCGAGTTAGAGACCGGGGAGACGATCAGTTCAGGAGGTCATCCGGGGTCCGAACAACCCGCAAATGCGACGCAGAACGGGCTTTTTTGTCGCCCCCGACTTTGCCCGACTTCCCCCGGGGGCGCCAG
>NW_017810882.1:0-210 GCF_001891065.2 Hippocampus comes
CTACGAAGTTAATGCAATAGCACTAATACCTACAAAAAAGAAGATTAGTAAAATGATTCCCAGTAATGAGATAATCAATCCTGTTATAGCTAAACCCCTTGGAGATTTAAAAATCCCTATAAAAGAAAAAACAAGCCCTAAAATCCACAAAAGCCAACCAAAAAATGGAATCCATCCAAAAAATAATGCAATTAATGCTAATACAAAACC
>NW_017810884.1:0-210 GCF_001891065.2 Hippocampus comes
CTATCTTCGTCGGGGAAGGCATCCGGATTATTTTTTATAATACGACCATCGGGAAAAACGGTAGCCAAAGCGCCATATGTATGATCAATCCCGATCACGACATAACCATGACTGGCCAACTCTTCCATTTGATTGGCATTCATGGCCGGGAAACCGGTCCACCCATGTGAATAAAGAATAACCGGATAGGTTTGATCCGATAAGGCAAGC
>NW_017810885.1:0-210 GCF_001891065.2 Hippocampus comes
CTAGGAGAATATTTCATCTGGCATTAATCATTTACTTTAGAACGTGTACGAAAAGTCATCTTCAGCAGCGCGTGAACAGCCGGTGCCCCACGGACACCGGAAAATTCACACGGCGCGGGTCCGGCGTCCGTGGGCCACCGGCCATACGTTCTTAGCCACGACAAACTTCACAGTCACGACCTACCTTGCATCACCGGCATCAGAGTTACG
>NW_017810886.1:0-210 GCF_001891065.2 Hippocampus comes
CTCAAACTTTAAATGGGTGAGACGCCTCGCTTGCTTGTGTGAAGCGCTGGCATAGAATCGGAGTGCTTAGTGGGCCATTTTTGGTAAGCAGAACTGGCGCTGTGGGATGAACCAAACGCCGAGTTAAGGGGCCAAAAGGAAATGCTAAGTGACACCACGGAAGGGTGTTGTTTGCTATAGACAGCAGGACGGTGGCCATGGAAGTTGGAA
>NW_017810887.1:0-210 GCF_001891065.2 Hippocampus comes
CTCCTGCTCATAAGAGCTTTATTAATAAGCGGCTGAATAATGTAAAGAGAATTGTTTTCTCCCAGCTCTGTATTAATAAACATGAATGAATTTATTGGGTATTCGGCAAAGCGTGATTAACGCACATTAATGTCGGGATATTGCTCAGCGTGCCCCGCAACACCAGGGCGCTCTTGCCGGCCCCGCCTCCGCAAAACAACTCACCAAAAA
>NW_017810888.1:0-210 GCF_001891065.2 Hippocampus comes
CTCCGGAAACCGCGCAATAATCTTGTTGCGAATATCTTCGCGCACCCGTCGATAGGCTTTCATAACGGCGTCGCGGTCGCCGCGGTCGCTCGATGGATTCTCAACAGCCCAATATTCGATCTTCTGCTCGGGAAAGCGCCGAGCCGCCTCGGTCGCCGCCTCCGGCGTCAACGCAATAATATGATCGAAGACGTCTTGTTCCATATCAAC
>NW_017810889.1:0-210 GCF_001891065.2 Hippocampus comes
CTCTCTCTCTCTCTCTCTGTCATTTTATTCATCCTGTCTGGACCTTCACCCACCCATCGGACTGCACATCCATCTGTCCATCCCTCCCATTTTCCATCCAAATTTCCCTCGCTGCCCCCATGCTTCTCTCCATCCATCCACCCTTCCTTCCATCTCTCCACCCGTACCTTGGTCCGCCCATCGCTCCTTTCCTACCCTTTCTTTCTGCCC
>NW_017810890.1:0-210 GCF_001891065.2 Hippocampus comes
CTCTCGCCACTTGAATGGGAAGCACAACCAGGCCAGGACGTGCCGCGCCGTCTGATGACCGGCACGCCGGAACAGATCGCCGAGGATGTTCGCGCTTTCAAGGCCCTCGGCCTGACGCACTTCAACATCTCGTTCCCGGCGTCCAACTTGGCCGAAATGACGGACGCGATGCAAAAGTTCGCCGAAGACGTGCTGCCGTTGGTCAACGCC
>NW_017810892.1:0-210 GCF_001891065.2 Hippocampus comes
GCAAGAGAGAGTGTGCTAAAACATGTCTCGGTTCACAATCTTGGAGCAACTCTCCAGCTGGCACTGCCATGTAAACTATGACAGGTTCCGGTGCAACTCTGAAGAGACCAAGTTTGTCTCCTTGCATTTATTGAAAGGATGTCAATAAATGCAGCCTGAGCCAGGTTCTGTGGTCTGAAGCCAATGGCAAGCCACTTACCCAAGTGTCCA
>NW_017810893.1:0-210 GCF_001891065.2 Hippocampus comes
CTTCGATCGACATAAATTCATGATATTCTTGTTTTAAACTTCCATATCTTGGATTTCCTAATTCACCAAAGTAATAAACAAATGAATTAAGCAAACAAAATAAATATATGCCACAATACTTCGAATTAATTCGAAAATTCGCAATCAATTTTTGATCCAACTTTATAAAAATTTGTAAAATTGCTAGAAACGTCGCGTACAAAATGTACG
>NW_017810894.1:0-210 GCF_001891065.2 Hippocampus comes
CTTTCGCCCATTTTTTCGTTTGTGGAGCCGTAGTATCCTCCCACAGCTCCACAGTCGACCGTCATTTCTAAAGATCGCATGACCGCTTGGGCAATTCCTACAGATCTCCAGCCGTTTTTCCACGCTTACTGAATCAAGACGTCCCTTACGCAGAACGCTTGTTTTTACGACGCTTCGCAAACCACGTGCGATTTCGCCCGCTCGCTGCGA
>NW_017810896.1:0-210 GCF_001891065.2 Hippocampus comes
CTGCAACGATGGTTATTTCATCAAATTGACCATGCACTCTGGTCAAATGCCAATTCGGTTCAATACTAATTGGAATTCCCCATGCATCCGGGTCGCTCACCCGGAGATAATTCTGAGCATTAATAAAGGTGGGATATAACAATAAAAATACAATCGAAAAAAAATAGAAAGGGCGCATAATGTTGGTGTTTTAGGTTAATAAAGCTCTAC
>NW_017810898.1:0-210 GCF_001891065.2 Hippocampus comes
CGAGAGGGGAGCATAAAATTCTTCCAGAATCCCGGATCGGGGCGAGGGGGGAAAGCAGCGATGCAGACGAAGCCTGCGCTTGCGGCGTCTGGCGTGCTCACGCTCTTGTTTTGCCTGCTGGAGCTTGGCGCTGGAGCCGTGTTCAGCTCGCTGGTGCTGATGTCGGACGGGTTCCACAACACGAGCGACCTGTTGTCGATATGGATCGCG
>NW_017810899.1:0-210 GCF_001891065.2 Hippocampus comes
CGCCCGATGTGGTGATCGAAAAGCTCAAGAAATACGAGGCTTTGGGCGTAGATGAATTCATTTACTATGCGTCCATGGGGCTTGATCTGGCGGCGCAGAAACGCTCGATGAAGCTGTTCTGCGACGAAGTCATGCCGGCCTTTCAATAAGGAGTTGATGCGATGTCAGACGGAGTGAAGGTGGTCCGGGATGGCCATGTGCTTGAGGTGA
>NW_017810900.1:0-210 GCF_001891065.2 Hippocampus comes
GTCAGCCACTTATTAGGAGTCTTGCTGCCCCCGACTGACGAACCGTCGCCTGCATGCACATCCCCCACCCTCGACACAGAAGATGATTATATTCTCTTTCCGTTGACATTTTTATTCATCGGAGGAGACTTTGAATCTGGGACACCAACTTGATGGTGGAAAATAGGCCATGCGTTGAAGACTTCATTGGCAAAACCAAGAAAAAAAAAA
>NW_017810901.1:0-210 GCF_001891065.2 Hippocampus comes
CGCTGCTCATCCCGTCATCCCGCGAGGCGATCGAAACCGCCTTATCCAAGCTCAAGATCGCCCGGCTTCTTGAAGGGCACCGAGGCAAACCGCCTGCCGACCCGCATCGGGTCCTTGACGCCATCCTGGCGCTGCAAGCTTATGTGGTCGCGCATGCAGACCGCGTCGTCGAAGCCGAACTCAATCCTCTGTTGGTAACAGCTCACGACG
>NW_017810902.1:0-210 GCF_001891065.2 Hippocampus comes
CGCGTGCTGGGGGCCTGTGGCGCAGGCTCAGCGGCTTACCGACGAGCAGGTCAGCGACGCGATCGGCGAGATTAAGGCGTTTCTCTTTGGGGCCCAGGCCGAGAGCGGGGCCTGGTTTGGGTCTTATCACCCCAGCGTTGCCGAGGGAGCCGCCGCCCATCACTGGGGGCCGAGCGCGATGGCGGCGTTGTCGCTGATCGTCTCCGGCGA
>NW_017810905.1:0-210 GCF_001891065.2 Hippocampus comes
GATGTCATGCAACAAACGTTTGAAGCCAGCCACGGAACGCTTCGAAGTCCCCGATGCCCATAGTGCGATGGAACTCCCCTTCTCTCTAATTAACGGTCCAGTTAGCGGGAGGTTTTTTTTTTAGCATGTTAACAGGTAAAGCATTCCAGGAAAAATTTGTTGACTTGACTGTTCGTCGAGCCATAAACATTTTACTCTGAGCAGGTAATC
>NW_017810906.1:0-210 GCF_001891065.2 Hippocampus comes
CGGTGTTCAACGAAGCCTATCCGGAGATTGAGGTGCGCCTGCGCCTGTCAGATCACCGCATCAACATTCTGGAAGAAGGCATCGATGTGGCCTTCGCCTTGGGCTACCTGCAAGATTCAAACATGAAGCTGCGCACCATTCTGGAGTGCCGGCGCGTGCTGTGCGCCGCGCCCTCCTATCTGGAGACGCACGGGGTGCCGGAAACGCCGC
>NW_017810907.1:0-210 GCF_001891065.2 Hippocampus comes
CGGCCCTTCGCAGCGTCCGCTGCGAAGGGCCCGTGCGGATGTCGGCCGCGTAGGGCTCAACATCTCGGATTGAGGAAACCGATGCGCAGCTTACGGCACCAACGGGTTGCCCGCGTCGTCGAGCAGGTAATCCCCGGTGGGGAAGCAGAGGTGATCGGCGAAGTAGCCGGCACCGAACTCGGCGGTGTTGTCGGTGGGGGCCGTGCCGAA
>NW_017810908.1:0-210 GCF_001891065.2 Hippocampus comes
TAAAAAATTGTAATTTCCCGTTAGGAATTCTAAACCCAACGAAGATATGGAAGTTTTAAAATATTGTAGTTTATTTTGTCTAAGCCTTTTTATTTTCCTGGCTTGTACAAATCCGCCAGATTATCCCATCGAACCTGTTATTGAGTACGTTGGTGCAAATAAAAATATCGTTCACCAAGGAATTGCTGGAAATCCTAAAGATACAGTCAA
>NW_017810909.1:0-210 GCF_001891065.2 Hippocampus comes
TAATGGTTGTAAGATTTAGCAGGAAAACTCAACTGCAGAGTTAATTTCAATTTTTAAGTAGCATTTAAGCAGCCCCCACCATATTTTAACAGTTTCAAAATCACAGGAAGGGTTTATTAACAAATGTGTCTTAAATCACTAGGGTTTTGGGGGGGCTGAATCCATGTGCTGGGGACAGATGCTTAAATAATTAGACGAAAGAGCATGGGA
>NW_017810911.1:0-210 GCF_001891065.2 Hippocampus comes
TACCGCGCAGCGAGTAACGGAGCACCGCATGACCACTCCACATACCCTTCCACGGCTACGCAAACACAAGGCATCCAGCCGAGCTGTCGTCACGCTAAGTGACCGCGCAACCGGCAAGCGACGCGACTACTACCTTGGCGACTATGGATCGCCAGATGCACACGCCGCCTACGCCGAATTGCTTGCTCAATGGCAAGCCCGAGGCCGCAC
>NW_017810912.1:0-210 GCF_001891065.2 Hippocampus comes
TACTTTGAGTGCTTCTTTCTTCACACCCTTGCGCTTCGCGCGACGCCTGCGCGTCGCTGCTTGCACGTGATTGCTTATGGCCTCGATGCTGCTATAGGTGGGAAGACCCAGCGCTCGCGAGTTCTCTCTACACTCCTTCGCCCATCGATTCAGCCGACGCTCCGTTTCCTCGATCACTTCCGTATCTAGGTCCATTGCTAGGATGGCCTC
>NW_017810913.1:0-210 GCF_001891065.2 Hippocampus comes
TATTTCAGGGAAAAAGAAAGTCCAACAAAAAACACGGCTCTTTAAATTTTAAATTAAAAACAATTACTGTCCCTCCTTCCCCCCACCCCCAAGAAATTTAAGATATTTTGAAAAAAAAATCCAACCTGAAATTTTTTTTTTTTCTGGGATGTTTTTCAAGGAAATAATTTTCTTGAATGCTAAAGTCAATTTTTTCTTTTAATTTTTAAT
>NW_017810914.1:0-210 GCF_001891065.2 Hippocampus comes
TATGACAGTAACTATCTATTGTGATAGCTTGATATCGTCAATAATGATTTGATCTCGGCTAGAAGCACAGTCAAATTTTGCATTACGCTCATTTGAACTCTTACTAGTATATTGACCATCCCACTCTAAACCACATAAACCATGAGTTATATGGATTACCTTATGGTTATTTCCTGGCCAAGTGATTGTAAAAACTGGAGCTGTATTAAC
>NW_017810915.1:0-210 GCF_001891065.2 Hippocampus comes
TAGACAGTTTAGAGTCATTTTTTCATAATTCATTAATAATGAATTTATTACATTCTTTCTCTATTTTTTTGTTCACCTAATGTTCACCTCTTTGTTCACTTGTAGTATACCTTGAATAGTTTAAAATCCTTTTTTTTACCTGCAAATTTGCGTTTAGTCGCCCTGTTTTAATCAGAACTAATCAATAAACTAACTATGAAAACAAATGCC
>NW_017810916.1:0-210 GCF_001891065.2 Hippocampus comes
TAGCGGAGGGGTTATTACCCCCAGAAAAGCGATCCGCCAATCAACTAACATACCTACTGCGAGGTAAACAGAGGCGTGTGTGTGCGCGTGGAGTAAGGAAACTTGCTTGGACCCCTCGTTTCCAAGGCGAGTGCTCCTGACCATGAGCCACAGGACTCCTTTCACTTGAAGCAAATTGTCCGACCGCAGGAAATCCAAATCCACTTCCTC
>NW_017810918.1:0-210 GCF_001891065.2 Hippocampus comes
TAGGAGTTGGGTTCGTGGGAGGGCAAGCGGGTGTTGCGGCGAGACCTTGAGCGGGAGGTGAGCCTGAGTCCCCGACAACTGGGCCAGCTGGAGGTGACGCTGTGCTACAACGACCACCTCGAGAGACTCACCGTGACCATCGGTGCGGCCAAGCAACTCAAGGTGACCACATGATCTGTTTTGTGTTTAAAAGTGACTCTTGTTGACCAC
>NW_017810919.1:0-210 GCF_001891065.2 Hippocampus comes
TTGACACGAAAGCGTGGATGGTAGAAAGCCTAATGTATGAATGATTGACCGAGTGTTACGGCAAGCGAGGATTATTTCATTTTAAAATTAAGCATTACTCGACAGAGAAAGGTGCTTGTTTTTTTTTTTTAACCAGCTGTGTGAGTGCTCTTTTACTGCCATCGTGCTGCCGCGTAACAGGCAAAGAAAAGTTAAGGTTAAGTTATTGAA
>NW_017810920.1:0-210 GCF_001891065.2 Hippocampus comes
TCACTAAACAGGCCCCAATTTCACACCGAGAATGTACACTTGTAATTAAACTGAAGCAAGATGATCATTATCACAATATATGTGCTACCTGATGTTTGTATTGATGTCCCACGGCAATGGAAACAGTTGACTGACTCTGCAAATGAGTCTTGACCTGTCATTGAGACCACAGATGAGAATACAGATAACCTCCACAATGGCAAAAAAAAA
>NW_017810921.1:0-210 GCF_001891065.2 Hippocampus comes
TCCGAAAGCGAGTTGAAAAAGTGTGAACGGTTACGATTTTTCTGGATCGGGGGGCCGATCTATGCGATACTATATTTGGTACAAATCAAGTAACGAGGTTTATCATGATCCGCACCGACGACATCCGCAAGCTCAGCGACTTCCGGCAGAACGCGACGGCCCACCTGGACCGGCTGGCCCAGGACGGCAACGCCGAGGTGCTGACGGTCA
>NW_017810922.1:0-210 GCF_001891065.2 Hippocampus comes
TCCGGACGAAAGCTCCTGCCATGCGTCTTGTCCCCGCGGCGCTCGCCCTCCTTGGCGCCACCGCCTTCGGTCAGGCCGAGTTCGACCGTCACCACGCCCCCCGCATCCGAGCCGGCGGCACCTACCACGTCGCGACCGGCGCTTGGGTGCGCGGCACCGCCTCCCACGCAGCCCTCGCGGCCGACGTCGTCTACCGCAACGACCGCAACA
>NW_017810923.1:0-210 GCF_001891065.2 Hippocampus comes
TTTTTTTTTTTTTTCATTTCTCCCATTTGACCTTTGGCAGTTTTAGTGTTATAATGGCAAAGTGGGTGGGTAGCGGCGTAGCATAAATCACACGTTTGTCGAAGGCTGAACAGTATCATTTGCAAAGATCAAAGATCAGTTCAATTGATGTCAAATGTCATCCAGAGCTACAATTTGCAGGAACGCAAGGAATCTCCCTGTTCTATTTCA
>NW_017810924.1:0-210 GCF_001891065.2 Hippocampus comes
TCTCCGCAATACTTAGTCACCGTGGTTCGAGCCACAAAAGAATTGCCACAATGTTGGCAGATTTTCGGTATTTGAAGATTACTACTCATTCGTTGCTGATTGGTGCAGTTTGTAGCCCAATGGTGCCGTATGGTGCATCATTTCGCCTAAGTATTTGAAACCATTATTCGGGCAACAAATCCGTGGGTTGAGCAACAACTGGGCAACAAA
>NW_017810925.1:0-210 GCF_001891065.2 Hippocampus comes
TCGCATATCTGGGCCGGCCGCTCCCCTCCCTCGTAGCGGCACGGCGCTCAAACGCCTTCCGAGCACCCAGCCACGGCCACAGCTGATTCGACAGCCACGAGGACCGCTCAGATGGGAAGCCTTTCCCCACACAGGCGCGAGTTGCAAGCAGCATCTCGAAAACGCACATTTTGGTGTTCAAATTTCAATGAGCATTTTCCAGGTCGGTCG
>NW_017810926.1:0-210 GCF_001891065.2 Hippocampus comes
TTATTTTCCGCATTGGGCGTAACATTTTACGGCTGTCAGGGCGAAGATGGTCGAGATGGTATAGACGGAGTCGATGGCCAAGATGGTGAAAACGGTGAAGATTTCACTCAGTCTGAAACCATTTTTGAAAATAAGTCGGCCTTGGAGCCACTGGTTGCCATTAAACCACAATTCAGTTTTGTAAAGGCGTATTCATTGATTAGCTCAACC
>NW_017810927.1:0-210 GCF_001891065.2 Hippocampus comes
GGAGAGGTCTCCCAGAAAAAACTCCTGATCTCCAACTCAGGAAAATTTTTGCAAAAATTGCAAAAAATTCTTGCCAAAACAAGGAATTTTGGCAAAACCAATCCGGTCCTCCGGAAGCAAATTTTCCAGGCTATCGCCGGAATTTCCGGACTGCGCGCCTGGATTTTCCGAAACAGGTTGGCACAACCTAAAAGAAGGGTTTGCAAAACA
>NW_017810928.1:0-210 GCF_001891065.2 Hippocampus comes
TTAGAAAATCCTTGAATCCAACCAGGAGTTGATTCCATTTCCAGCATTTCCTTCTTTAGTTTCCCCGCGTTGATACTTCGAACCCGCTCCCCTTTTTCAAGTGTTTCTTGGGAGTCTTTATTCTGCACTTTCACTTTTCCAGTATGACAAGTCACCTCAAACCAATTGGTTCTATCCCACACATTAAAGGTAGTTCCTAATACTTCTACC
>NW_017810929.1:0-210 GCF_001891065.2 Hippocampus comes
TTCTCCATGCCACCTTCCTTTCCTTCAACGAAGGGTTCCATTATCAATGGTTGGAAACCAGCAGGCATCCTAATCGCCGTATCCCAGACTCCCGGCGACAACTGCTGCTGCGCTTAGGGCGGCTAATACCTTATCTTCAACGTCGGACTATCTTCCGGCCTCGCCTTCCGCCGATCATAGAGCCTAGTCGTCGAAATACTCGCGTGTCCC
>NW_017810930.1:0-210 GCF_001891065.2 Hippocampus comes
TTCCATTCTGAATGAGTTTTCCAGGCGGAGCGCCATGAAAAAAACTGAACCAATCCTCTTTTTTTAGTGGACGGTCAGCAACAAATCCGTATTCATCAAGTTCCGCCATATCGCCCCGCTACGATAATTTCGGCGCAATAAACCAACGCGCCGCAATTATTAGTTTTTCCAGTTTAGACAACGTCACGCGAGGCTGGCCATTTTCCCAAC
>NW_017810931.1:0-210 GCF_001891065.2 Hippocampus comes
CCCCCCATAGGAAACAATGGAAATGATGAGTTCAACTGGTGTCAACCTTTAACGGTCATACCAGTGTTAAAAGAACCCGAAGCCGTCATATCAGTAAAATGCGTACTCACCTTTTGATGATCAACATCAAGCTGCTTTCTTTCACAATATCACATGCCATTTTTTTTCTTCAATGGAATTTATTCTCAGCCATTTCCTTCAAAAAAAAAA
>NW_017810932.1:0-210 GCF_001891065.2 Hippocampus comes
TTTTTTTTTTCCTCAATCTGTCCTACGCTTCTTTTTGCTCCAATTCCTCAGTTGTGAGTTGTGCTGATCATTCATGAATTTGTTTCCATGTTATCCCATCAGCAAATTGTAGGAAATAGATCATAATCCCGAAGTGTGTCAAGGTGGTTTGATACCACCGAGAAATTAGTCTATCGAGCCCCACTTAACTAATCAGGACGAAAAAAAAAA
>NW_017810933.1:0-210 GCF_001891065.2 Hippocampus comes
TTTTTACACAGTGTACTAAAGTGGTGTTTTCTGTCTAATTTAATAAGCGGCCCATTCGTTCATTCTTAATAAATTCGTAATTTTGGATAGAACCCAAAACCCTATTTTAATGTCAGAATTTGGGAATAATCTTAATATCATTTGCCTTGAGTCCGAGGCTTTCTACGCCTTAATTGAAAAAGTCGTTGACCGGCTCAAAGACAAGCACCC
>NW_017810934.1:0-210 GCF_001891065.2 Hippocampus comes
GAGAAGCACGGCGGCGACATAACATACCACACATTAAACCGTGTTTACCATCATTAAAACAAATGTGCATGACACCAAGCTGCTGTGAAATAACCCCAGTGCACCCCTATTTTTATATGCTTGTTATTATCCGTTCTTGGATGTGGTGGCAGGAGAACATACGTTTTAGTCTTTGAATGCATCAATTACGATGCAGCCCGTTACGGCACA
>NW_017810935.1:0-210 GCF_001891065.2 Hippocampus comes
TTTTTTTTTTCTTTAAATATTCATATCCCACTTCACTTCACGGCTCCTTCGCCTCATTTCTATTTCCAAGACCCCTTTGGAAGCCTTCAGCCTTTGTTTTCCACCTTACTGTACAAGACTCTCGCAATCCCCCCCCCCCCACGACCCTCTTTTCAAACCATACCTTGTATTCTCCCAAATTAGTTCCTCTTTCTACACTGCCCCCCCCCC
>NW_017810936.1:0-210 GCF_001891065.2 Hippocampus comes
TTTTTTTTTTCTGTTGGGATTATTGCTGGGCGGCACCGCGGTGGACTGCTGAGCACGTCCGCCGAATCAATCATGGGGGCGAACCCTAGTCCTAGCCAGACCACTGTGCTAATCAATACCCATTTCTCACCGCCTTAAATTTGAATCTAGGAGAAATAGAAGTCAACTTCAAGCTTTAACAATAACAGAACACACCAGCAAAATCTTTTT
>NW_017810937.1:0-210 GCF_001891065.2 Hippocampus comes
TTGCTCATCCATAATTTCATGACCGTGGTGAACGACTCGATGATTGTTTTCAATAAACAACAAACCGTCAATGGATTGTACAATGGTGTCCATTCCAATAGGTCCATAAACTTCCAAATCTGAATTCCGTCCCATTTGCCAACTTCTATTGATTAAATAAGGTAAATCAATATAGTGATCTGAATGAAAATGGGTAATAAAAATGGCATC
>NW_017810938.1:0-210 GCF_001891065.2 Hippocampus comes
ACTTGTAATTTTATCAATAGAAACCATTTAAATGCCACAATTGTGTTTGGGGACCATTTAATATATAAATAAAAAGGTTTTTTACCCTTAATTTTGACGTTTTCGTCAAAATAGGGTTAACATTGCTCTAAACTGGTGTCGGTACAGTCGCTTTGAGTGAAACCACCTAAAAAGGGTTATTATAATTAAGCGAAAGGGACCTAAGTTAGC
>NW_017810939.1:0-210 GCF_001891065.2 Hippocampus comes
TGACCAATTCTCTAGCAACTTTGGCAATTTTATCTGCTTTATCCGCATCCAAACTTGGTCCGCTTACACGGCCGCCACCAGTAGGTCCTGCAATTGCATTGTACAAAGCTACTATTGCTGCTCCTTGCTCAGATGGTTTTACTAATATTCGATTATCCGCATTGGAGCCTGTTAAGGTCATGTGGCCCTCCACCTGAATGTGGCGAGACA
>NW_017810940.1:0-210 GCF_001891065.2 Hippocampus comes
TGATATCCTGCATGAAAGGTTTTAAGGAGATGGCAGGGATAAAGAGAGGGACAGGGTTAAAAATGCAGCAGTTATGCAGGAGCTTGCATCAATGACTGACAAAACAATCATTTGGGGATAAGTAATCAGGAAGTGATCAGTAATTATTTTGTCAATATCCCCTCAAATGATGATACAATTTTTCTTGAAAATGCTAAAAATTCCCATTTC
>NW_017810941.1:0-208 GCF_001891065.2 Hippocampus comes
TGTTTGGATACGTCAAGTTTGTGTGCCTTCCGCTCCAAGCATATCCGTCAGAATGACACACGCAGGGAATGCCTTCACGGATGTCTGCAACAACGTTTACTTTTTAAGTTGTGTATTTCATTAGAGCTTTATTTAAAAATAAGTCAGCAATTGAAAAATTATGATTGCACATATCATTTAAAAACACACACACACACACACACACACA
>NW_017810942.1:0-210 GCF_001891065.2 Hippocampus comes
TTTTTTTTTTTTTTTTAACAGTTGACCTTCTTTGTTTGTTCTTTTCTCCGGAACTACCGGTACATCCTTTATTACCATCCTGAGAATTAAAGCTTCTTACCCATCTGCCTCCTCTTCACACACCTCTCTCTCACTTACTTTACCCTCATTTAAAAAGTAAAAAAAAATTTAAACGCTAAAGCGCGCGCGCACACACACACACACACACAC
>NW_017810943.1:0-210 GCF_001891065.2 Hippocampus comes
AAAAAAAGAAAAAGACAGAACAAACAAATGAACTTTGGTGCATCATATGACATGGGAGTGACTTTTGGCATTCAGCCCTTCCGGCCCCTTATTGTGCGGACGTTGACGACTCACCGAGGAATGTTCACCTTGATGGACCTTGACGTTGAGAAATGCTTCACAAAGCACTCGAAGGGAGGGCCGCTTTGTCTGAAAGGAGCAATCATCATC
>NW_017810944.1:0-210 GCF_001891065.2 Hippocampus comes
TGTTTCCGTTGACAAGTCTTGGCAGGATGATGATGATTGCATTCTTTGCACGCTCATTCACACCTATGGCCAATTTAGAGAACTCAATAAACACGTGCTTTTGGACTGCATTAGTAGCTGTGAGTTAGTCATGAAAATTCACTTGTCTCTTTTTAGTTACAATAACTGTGCCCGGCACTAATACCGAGGCATGGATAAGAGACATGACAC
>NW_017810945.1:0-210 GCF_001891065.2 Hippocampus comes
GGGGGGGGCAGGTTGGGGTTGCTTCGACGCATCGCAGATGTGGACAGAAAAGAGAGTCAAGCTAGCGGCGGCGTTATGCGAGGCTCTCCAGTATGCGTGCAGCGTGGAGTCGCCACCGGACCTCACCACCCATGTCGGGTATGGGAATGATCAGCGCGATCCACTCAAGTGATGTCAAGGGGTTCGTCCCAAAACTCCAACCGGGACCCC
>NW_017810946.1:0-210 GCF_001891065.2 Hippocampus comes
GACGATGGCCCATCCGGAGATGGACGGCAATACGCTCCACATTCCCGCCGTCCCGGACGCGGTGGCCCCGGTCTGCCCGGATGTCTCTTCGACAGTCAAATTCGACGGGGCAGCACTGGCAAAGTCCCCGACCGACGAATCGTCCGGGCAAGCTGCAAACACCTCGCCCTCGGGCAACAGCGTCGCCTCGGGATTCAGGACACAACCAAC
>NW_017810948.1:0-210 GCF_001891065.2 Hippocampus comes
GTGAAGATTTTTAATATCCACCGTTGGAGCCTTGGAGCAAAATAGTATGAAACAGAACATTGTGGTAACAGAATTAAAAGAAAAAAAATGGAGCTGATTACCTTGCAGCTCAAAAACCTCAAAATAGAAATTCCTGACTCCTATCATCACATTCTCGACGATGCGGACCCGCGCGCACACGCGCGCGCGGACACACACACACACACACAC
>NW_017810949.1:0-210 GCF_001891065.2 Hippocampus comes
GATCCAGGGAGGTATAGAGGGCAGAACTGTCGGTAACGGGTTCAAAATGGGGTCGGAGTCGCTGTTCCAGTATGTGCTGGAGGACATACTCAGACAACGAAAGGTGGCCATCGGTCTGAATCAGTTGTTTCACCTGTTGACGGAGGTGCTGCCACTCTTGCTCAGAACTCTGGCGGAGGGCAGGAATGGTTAAGTCAAGCAGAGGTAGCC
>NW_017810950.1:0-210 GCF_001891065.2 Hippocampus comes
GAGAAAAAGAAGAAATAAATATAGCCAAGATGTTACTTCTTTCATGGAGTTATGGCTTTTTGAAAAATCAAGACAATTTATTTATACAAATATAGTAAATTTAAGTGATAGCTCAAAATAGAGTTATAAGAAAAGGGTTTTTCTGTAAAATGGGTTGACTATAAAAATTAGCCGCAAATGCACGAATAAAATTTAATTATAAGTTAGCAC
>NW_017810951.1:0-210 GCF_001891065.2 Hippocampus comes
GAGAGGAATTAGCTGGAAAATACGCGAAGAAGCCGGGATGCTGCCAATGGGTCATACCCGGCAGTACTTTTTCATGGAAATCTTCTAGAATGAGCTCCATTTTTTCAGCTTTCTCAGGCGGCGATGACGATATCTGCGAAGCAATTTCACCTCGTTTGGATCGAGCGCGAACCGGTCGATCGCGCAGGTTTCGGTGATAATCTACCCCCC
>NW_017810953.1:0-210 GCF_001891065.2 Hippocampus comes
GCACCGGCCACCATCCTCAACCGCCTAAACTGACGAACTGGGAGGCGGGCTGGGAATACGAAGCGGCAAAAAACAAGAAACCGCACGTTCCATTCCGCCAATGACATACATCCGTGAGCGGGGATAAGTCATGGTTGGCTATCTGTTAGTGGCCATTGCCGCAATTTCCTTCGCCGGCTACCTGATCGGCCGGGCCAAAGCGCAAACAAC
>NW_017810954.1:0-210 GCF_001891065.2 Hippocampus comes
GCGCGAAGCAAATTGGTCACCAGTGCCGCGAGTCGGTCGTTGTCGCCAAAAGTCGCTTGCAACTCATCAACAGTCACGGAATCGTTTTCATTGACGATGGGCACGGAATCCATCGCGAGTAACGAAAGCAACGTATTTCGAACATTTAGATATCGGGGACGATCATCCAAATCATCTGCGGTTAACAGGATTTGAGCGGCCGGAGTGCCC
>NW_017810955.1:0-210 GCF_001891065.2 Hippocampus comes
GCCAATGTGCAAGTGCGGGGCGCTAATTTATGCCCTTTTGAGGGATGCCCGACACCAAACATTTTCACACTCAATGTGCAAACGAGAGTCAACGGGTGTTAAAAAGAGAGACTAGCATGGCACGCAGGTCACGGTGTGATAGCCCGAGGCTGCGCACCATTCCCACGGCCGATGGCGTCGTGCTCAAGAGCGTCTCTGGTGGTCGCCGGC
>NW_017810956.1:0-210 GCF_001891065.2 Hippocampus comes
GTAAAGGGCGAAATCGACAAAATCGGGGATTTTGTCAAGGACGACAACTACATTCAGCATCACCCTGATATGGCAAATGGAGTGACAGGGCTGAAAGCCGCGATGGAAGTGCTCTCCAAGAATGACTCCGTGATGGAGTACGACAAGATTCACGCCGTGCACGGTGAAGGAAACTTTGTGCTGGTGATGTCCGAAGGAAAACTTGGTGAC
>NW_017810957.1:0-210 GCF_001891065.2 Hippocampus comes
GTATCAGGGTCAAATTCATCAATGTCGCCAGTACCATCAACAAAGGGCATGATAGGTTCACCATCGGCACAAACAGGTATTGCAGTACGGCAATCACCTGAATTGGCGGTTTGGGAAATAGCAGTGAATGCAAAAGGGAGAAAGCAACAAACAGCGGAAAATAGTGTTCGCATGGGATATTGGGGCTAAATTGTTATTCTTCCTTATAAC
>NW_017810958.1:0-210 GCF_001891065.2 Hippocampus comes
GTCTATCCAAAGAAATTTCTTTGCCATAGTGTTTTGCAATCATACGTAGGCATGTAGAGCCACAGTCCATCTTATCAAATTGTTTATATAATTTGAATTTTGACATTAATAGAAGAATAAATTAGTTTTTAAAGATGTTTTCAAATTGGAAAAAAATGCGTCTGAGTACACTTTGATCTTTGGTAATAATATAGGCAGTAGCAGTAAGAC
>NW_017810959.1:0-210 GCF_001891065.2 Hippocampus comes
GCGTTTTTCCGCCCGATCCACCGTCTCCGAAACCTGTGCGCTGATTTCAAATGCAAAACGTCAGCACTTAAACATGAAATCTTTTATTCAACGGCGTGACCGTGCGCGCACGTGGGCGCTTCCAAAGCGCTTGCGGTCACTTCCTGACCTGTGTGTGGTGATTACAGGCCGCCCACGTTTTCACGTCCTCCCTTACGTGCACACACACAC
>NW_017810961.1:0-210 GCF_001891065.2 Hippocampus comes
GTTATATTATCAACCGAGCTAGTAGATTTTTTACTAGTTTCTTCTTGATTTTCTTTTTGTTCTTTTTGTGCTTCTTGCCAAGTTGTAAAAGGAGTTGGAGTTGGAGCAGGTTTATTTTCTTCTTGCTTCTTTTCTAAATCCTCATTAACAGGAAGAAGCATTTTATTTGGAACTGTTCCGCTAACAAACATCTCGATCCTACGAAATTCC
>NW_017810963.1:0-210 GCF_001891065.2 Hippocampus comes
GGTACCAGAAAAGACTCCGAAGGGCAATTTATTTGGACGCACGGGGGTCTCGGTATGCTGCGGCGCGCCGGGGCTCCTCGGCCCGGCCCGGATCCGCGTTGTCGTCTGTTTGGAATCGCCGTCTATAGCCAATTTTCTCGCGTGCCGAGTGTCCTTCGTGTTGCTCTTTGAGGTCTTGATTCCCGACTTTCTACTCCAGGACCCGAAACC
>NW_017810964.1:0-210 GCF_001891065.2 Hippocampus comes
GGACGATACCAACTTCCGATGCAAATGGGGGAGTTAAAAATTTAGCACCACGACGTTTCGCGATGCTAGAGTTTAACAACTCGTAATAACACATGCACCTATACAAAATATGATTTGAAACGTGAATCCAACCCAAAATGCGACATTCCATGACTGAATTCTTCAGATTAAACCATCCTCTCTCTGCAGTTCACCCTTGCCGAACGCCCC
>NW_017810965.1:0-211 GCF_001891065.2 Hippocampus comes
AAAAAAAAAAAACGAAAAACAATTTCAAACAGGCTGTTTGCATCAGTTACAAGCATATTTCCAGTATGCTTTATCTTATTTCAGGGTTTAAATGTCGCAGATTTGATTTATATTTAATTTAGTAATTGTTATTCATACCACTAGAGGGAGCCGTGTGCCACTTCTTGTCAACATTCCACTCTTGTCCGGACTGTTTTCTCTTTTATTTTTT
>NW_017810966.1:0-211 GCF_001891065.2 Hippocampus comes
AAAAAAATTCTGCATAGAATATGTATAAAATATTAATTAGACTTCAATTATGCCCCAAACCACAAATATCAATGCACTTCCACAAACACGTTTTCTTTCGCCACAAAGCCACCTGTTGCGACTGATGCCCCCCCCCTCCCCCCCGACACCCCCATTATCACCCTGATTACAAAATCATCCCCAAATGTTCTCAAGACCAACAAAAGCATTG
>NW_017810967.1:0-211 GCF_001891065.2 Hippocampus comes
AAAACAAAAAAAAGATAATTTTTGTTATATTAAATATTACTTAAAAGTGTTAAAAGCTATTGTTGAGAGATATTCAATAACTAACTATGTGATATGGAAATCAAGAAAATAAGAGAATACTGCATGAACAATTTTTCGCGGGGTTGAGTGCAGAATCAAGTTTTGAACTATCAAAAGGAGCAATAACTGAAGTTGATGATGCTCTTGCATT
>NW_017810968.1:0-211 GCF_001891065.2 Hippocampus comes
TTGAAGGGCTATTTTCATTTCCGTTATTCAGTGCCGCAAAATGTTATTGCTGTTTTGTCATGAAAACTAAAGCATATTTAAAAAAAATTATATATATTTTTTGGGGGTGGGGTATTTCTCCCTTTTAATTCTGAAATTTGATTTTATGGCACTGAAAGTTCCCCTCAAAATGACAGACACTTTGGCATGCACACTTTTTGACATACTTATA
>NW_017810969.1:0-211 GCF_001891065.2 Hippocampus comes
CATCATGATTAATTAATTGTGACTCCTACGGATGCGCGCGACTTGGCCACCAGGGGCTGTATAAAACAGTCACGCTGACATAAACAACTACTCAAAGTGACTTAGTAAACTACAATAACATTCGTCATTTTTCACAGAGTATAAGTAATAGATTCCTATGGGTATACTTTTGCCTGTCTTCATGTGTTGATGCACCATTTGTGTTCAAATA
>NW_017810970.1:0-211 GCF_001891065.2 Hippocampus comes
AAAATATTAGTAGTAATTTTAAAAAGGTAGGCATTGTAAGGAAATGCCTTGGCTGTGATTAGTCCAGGACTTAGTTATGTCTTTTTATCTACTCACAGAAGTCTCATATTAATATTTTACATAAATCAATTTACACAAACTAAATATGTAAAAAGCCTCATATACATTGACAAGTACAAATAAGATATTTTACAATTAAATAAATTGACAG
>NW_017810971.1:0-211 GCF_001891065.2 Hippocampus comes
AAACACTAGAAGATGAAGGATTTACTCAGGAAAATTTCGAACAATTTATTAAGCAAGAGGAACTGTGTACTACCAACGCTGTACTCACCGATATTCTGAGCGATCCGTCTGGTCAAAATCCAGCTGAAATCGAGGATGAAGATGCCACTTTTGACCACGCCGTGAGTGAACAGCAATCTCAACTGAGTGTTGTTACTGTCACCTCCGATGA
>NW_017810972.1:0-211 GCF_001891065.2 Hippocampus comes
GTCAGTGTCATGGCTTCCTTGTGATAGTTTAAAAAGAAAAAAAAACAGCCCGGTCAGGAAACCTTCAAAATAATTCTACCTGGTCAAGGCTGTGACTCAGCTCCCCGCTGCCGCCGTTAAATCAAAGTGTCCCGACGAGCGGCCTAACATGCTCACACACAACCGGGACGCATTGCTTCGGCAGCGGCAAGGGGTTGGAGCGCAGCTTAAC
>NW_017810973.1:0-211 GCF_001891065.2 Hippocampus comes
AAACCATCCGAGACGATTTCGCTGTACGAAATCGTAAATTACATCACCAATGAAGGCTGGAACAATCTGTCCGATCGTTCCTAACCAACACCAAGGCGCAGACATCAATTGTGCTGCTTTACATACCCCTTTCCAACGCAAATATGGCACCCCCTCTTCCAACACCATAAATGTATCAAAATTGTCAGCATTCAGCCCATAGTGTTCATAT
>NW_017810974.1:0-211 GCF_001891065.2 Hippocampus comes
AAAAAAAAAAAGCAACATGCATTCAATTTCGCTGATGGATCGCTGTTCCCCAAAACACTCCCACATGACCGCGTACGCGCGTTTGCAGGAAAGCAGAGCAGATGTTCAACGACCAGGAGGTGTGGAGCTGCGTCCCCGAGAGAGACAGGCAGGAGATCTACGAAGACGTCCTGTTCTACCTGGCCAAGAAGGAGAAGGTGAGGCGTCGCCG
>NW_017810975.1:0-211 GCF_001891065.2 Hippocampus comes
AAATATGACGTTACAACAATTACAATATGTAGTAGCTTTAGATACTCATAGGCACTTTATAAAAGCTTCAGAAAGCTGTTACGTTGCGCAACCAACGTTAACTTTACAGGTAAAAAAACTAGAGAAAGAAATTTCAACAGAACTTTTTGACAGAACCACTATACCTATTCAACCTACAACTATAGGCAAGGAGTTTATATTAAAAGCACGA
>NW_017810976.1:0-211 GCF_001891065.2 Hippocampus comes
AAATCAGTCAGATCCACCAATGAGGTGATCTCATCAATATCCTGGTCGAACAAGCTCAAAACTCGCAGGCTTGGGAACTCTGCCAATATGCTGATATCGCTGATAACAGCGGTACCAGACTGTGCATTACATTGCAGAACGGGCACCTGACCGATCACGGTATTGGCATCGTAGTCATGAGCGACCACCGAATTGCCCACCAGTTCGAGAT
>NW_017810977.1:0-211 GCF_001891065.2 Hippocampus comes
AAATCTTCATACCAATGAAAGGTTAGCCGTTGTTTTTACAGCTCTAATATTTAACTCTTGTTCGCATAAATAATATTTATGGGTTTTAAAGTTAGGCTTGCCACAAAAAAGAGGCAAGCCAAATAAATAAATAAATAAATAAAACTAATTCTCAAATTATAGTTACTCAAATGAAGTTTCACCTTTATTAGGATTATACACATAGTTAAAT
>NW_017810978.1:0-211 GCF_001891065.2 Hippocampus comes
AAATTACATATTGACATGCTTTACCTGTGGTAGAAGGCAGCCCCGGTCAGGACTATTGAATAGTCATTGGTCCATTTGGAGGTGTAGCCCCAAGCGTGCTTCAAGGGATCCCAAAAGTGACTCCGAGGAGGATACCCGACGATCCGATCAGGGAAGCTCCGCCACACCAGGAAGGCAAAGTTCACCTACAAGCACGTGGCCGGTTCAAGCG
>NW_017810979.1:0-211 GCF_001891065.2 Hippocampus comes
AAATGCCAAAAAAGCTAGATTTACTTGGAAAAAATCCGTAGAAGAATACTACACGTTTCTGTATAAAATGTAAGTTTGATTTTTAGACTCGACTATTGTTAATAATTAAGCAAAATTGGAAACTATAATTGTAAAAACCTTTCCTTTTTTGTAATATTAACATCTTATTTTTAATAATCGTAAATTAGTTAAATGTCAAAAAAAGCTATAC
>NW_017810982.1:0-211 GCF_001891065.2 Hippocampus comes
AAAGACTCAACGACACAAGACGGAACCAAATAGTTGCTCCTAAATGTTCAGGTGATGGTTCTGTAGTTGTAAGAAAAAAAAAATATTTGGTCAGTCGTCAGTCTAGGCGCAGGGGGAACACGAGCCCTTTTGTAGTCCCAAAAGCAAAAAATGTAAGTCACGTTTCTGCTTGTCGTGCTGTCTTTCACCCAAAGCTTGTTTTATCTTTCCA
>NW_017810983.1:0-211 GCF_001891065.2 Hippocampus comes
AAAGCAGAAAGCGGAAGTGTTTTGAGGAGAACAGTTCCGAAGACGAGGTTTCCGAAAAGGTATTTTTGCTCATTTTTTAATTTTAAAGCCAAAGGTAGTGATTTCAATCTAAAATTTTCAATTTTTAGACTTGTAGAGAGAACGAACGTGAGGTATAGATTATGAATTTTCGATTTTTTAAAAGAAAAATGACCAAAAAACAAAGGTAATA
>NW_017810985.1:0-211 GCF_001891065.2 Hippocampus comes
AACACCTCCGTTCGGATGCGTCATGGCAGCCGGGCAAATTGCAGCCGCGCAAGCAAATGGATTGTCAAATCTGTCATCATGCAGAGAGATAATGACCCAAAAAGCTACAGCCAAAATTACAAAGGAGTTCATCAGGGCGAAAAAGGGAGCGGAAGCTTTCGGAGTGGCCAAGGCAATCTGCAGACATGAACCCCATGAGCATTCGACTCTT
>NW_017810986.1:0-211 GCF_001891065.2 Hippocampus comes
AACCGGACGGAACAAGAACAACAACAATCATAAGAAGAGGAGCAAAAGAAATCATCAATTGAACAGGAATGAACGATTGCTTTTAATTGAATGGGTTGACTCGTTTGTGTCTGTGGCACGCTTTGGTCAAAGTGCAAATGAAATCATTAGGATAACTGGTCCTACCTTGAGGTCTATTATAAGGGCTGCCACTCGCCGCTTGCTGCTGCTG
>NW_017810987.1:0-211 GCF_001891065.2 Hippocampus comes
AAAATAATACAACACAACACATAAGGCACAGACAGCTAAAGAGCGGCCGCTGTCCGTACGAGTGTGGAGGAAACTATTCACACACACCCTTTGCAGGCCAAGTGCCACTTGCCCTGTTAAAATGCACTCAGAACATTTCCAGCTTCAGCATGAATCGCACTCACATCTTGTCACGTGAGCATTGTCCTAGTAAAATATGAATTAGCAAGTT
>NW_017810989.1:0-211 GCF_001891065.2 Hippocampus comes
AACTTTTTTCCGCTATTGCATTTTTGATGTTTTCTAGGAAAAGATAGGCTCTTCCGGATTCCGTGTGGGTAGCCCTAACAGGTTGCAAGGGCCGTTTTCTGCTTCGCCGGGGCTTCTCAAGCTGCCTGGGGGAAGTGTTTTTCGCCTCAACACCCCTGGGACTGGCGCGGGTGCTGAGGCGAAAAACACGCGATAAAGGGCCAGAATCAAG
>NW_017810990.1:0-211 GCF_001891065.2 Hippocampus comes
AATACCAATTTTTGGGTTAAATCCCAACAATCTATTACCAACAAATATATGGAGCAAATTCCCTATAGAGATGCGATCAAAAAAAGATTGGAATCCATTTGGAATTATGAACGTACTTCTGTACCAAGTAAAAGAGGAAATTACTATTACATTTTCAAGAATAATGGCCTGCAAAATCAGGATATTCTTTTTAGGATGAAGAATCTATCAG
>NW_017810991.1:0-211 GCF_001891065.2 Hippocampus comes
TTTTTTAATACGGCTCGTCATAAAGCAAGAGTTCCTATTATTGTGGCAGTTGATAAATGAGTGCATCCATGTATTATTTTTGTTTTAATAAAACAAAACAAAAAAACACCCAACAGGTTAAAATTGTCCTTTTTGATTATTCGTTTTATCCACTAGAGGGCACTGCTGCATCACAATTTTAAGACGAAGGAGCAGCGTGAGCAAAAAGGGA
>NW_017810992.1:0-211 GCF_001891065.2 Hippocampus comes
TTTTTTTTTCCTGTTTGTTTTTGAAAGACATTGTTGTACACGTTCTCTTTGAACATTCCAACGATGTACAATCGTAAAAATAAAGGCACACACGCAGCAGAGTGTAAACGAGGTGAACTTTGTTTATAGATAGTCTTCTTCATGTAAACAGCTTTTACATGCGAGTACGATGGACATTTGGACGACTGAATAAAGTGCAAACGTGAACCAA
>NW_017810993.1:0-211 GCF_001891065.2 Hippocampus comes
AATATTAGCATACTCCAATCCTATTCCTTGAGAATTCACTAATACTCCTTTAATAGTATGTTGTGCAGAGATATAACTCCCCACCAAGAGCAAGAAAGCCACAATACCATACTTCATAACTATAATTGTTTTATTGAAGTACAAATGTAGAAACAGAAATTTCTGCTAGATAGTACAAAATGGACAAAGCTACTTTACTATACTTAGCATC
>NW_017810995.1:0-211 GCF_001891065.2 Hippocampus comes
AATCACTATTTTATTTCCATATTTTTATTTTTGAAATTAAATTTGGAGCGAGACATGTTTTTGCCCACCAGTGTGCGCATATTTATATGGAAGAAAAAAATATTGGTGACATTTTTGCTCTTAGGATTAAACAAATAATAGATGTGATAAAAATACTTCTTACCATGGGTTGGTTAGAAGTATTCCAATGTGAAAAATGCATTTCAGAGAT
>NW_017810996.1:0-211 GCF_001891065.2 Hippocampus comes
AATCTTCACTGCCCGTAGCTTGGTACAAAATATCAATACTTCTCGAAAAGTCTGAAAAAGCTTCCCATCCGGTCAAAATAATAGTTGCTTCCTCATTGAGCGGCTCCTTTTTTGGCATTTTTCCATAATCATAAGAAACCTCTTTTTCAATACGTTCGATCGGCTCCTCTTTATCATTTCCGCATCCTGAAAATAATATGATTGTGATGAC
>NW_017810997.1:0-211 GCF_001891065.2 Hippocampus comes
AATTAATTTACTAGACAACACCCTAATTACTTTAAACTCTGGCAGTCAACTTCAGTTTCCATCATCATTTACAGAAAAGAGAAATAGAGAAGTGTCTTTAGAAGGTGAAGCTTATTTTGATGTAGCTAAAAGTAAAACATCTCCTTTTATAGTTCATACTGAAAATATGGATGTAAGAGTTTTAGGAACTCGGTTTAACGTATCCAGTTAT
>NW_017810998.1:0-211 GCF_001891065.2 Hippocampus comes
AATTCAATGAATGCTGAGCCTATCATCAAAAAAAACCAACAAAAAAACCCCCAAAAAATGACATAATACCCAAATCCAGTGATGACGTTAACACAATACTGAGTAATCTGTTATTCATTAATGGCTGCTATTTTGAGTCACTAGTAATTTAACGTGTTGCTATTTCTAAAAATAGTAATCTGATTCAAGTTACAAATCCAAAACTTAATGT
>NW_017810999.1:0-211 GCF_001891065.2 Hippocampus comes
AATTTCGGAATTATCTAAATTCCTTTTTTCTGTTGTTTTGATTTCAAAATGATGATAAATTCTTTAAAAATACATATATTTCACCGATACAAATTACAAAATGAGAGTATCTTTTATTCTGTTTTTTATTTAAATTAAATTACTTAAATTGGTCTTATTTGAGTGGCGAAATTAATTTCAATAAAAGATGTCATTTTATCAATTTTTATCG
>NW_017811000.1:0-211 GCF_001891065.2 Hippocampus comes
AATTTTTCCACTCCAGCCTGTAAAGCCTCATTTACTATATTGGCAGTTCCCTCCTGGTTTACCTGGATCATTTTTTTCACTTCTTTGGGATGAAAAGTGATCAGTGCAGCACAATGAAAGACGCGTTTTACGTTTTTCATTGCTTTTTCCAGGGAGAAAACATCAAGAATATCACCTTCAACCCACTCTATTTGATCCTCAACTTCCTGTA
>NW_017811001.1:0-211 GCF_001891065.2 Hippocampus comes
AATTGCTTCCGTGCGCTATACATCGCCGACAGTACCAAGCTGGCCGTCTGTGCAAACCCGCGCATCAGCCGCAACCGCACCTTCAAGGGTCTGGCGGCGCGCGGGCAGTCCACCATGGGCTGGTTCTTCGGCTTCAAACTGCATGTGGTGATGAATCACAAGGGCGAACTGATGGCTGTGAAGATCACGCCGGGCAACACCGATGACCGCG
>NW_017811002.1:0-211 GCF_001891065.2 Hippocampus comes
AAGAAAGTTTTGCCAAGAAAAGTATCGATGAGCTTAAAACATACATTAGCCCTTCCCTGAAATTTGGTCCTATTCCAGTCCAAAACACGCCTGCTATTTTGGCCAATGTAGTTTCAAAGTTTCCAAAACTTAATTCGCTTGAAATTTTAGAAAGTAAAGCGGGAGAAGCTCAGGTCAAATTTGATTTTGTAGGTCTTGGCGTTAATGAATC
>NW_017811003.1:0-211 GCF_001891065.2 Hippocampus comes
AATGCTTCTCATTGGACAGTATGTCATTGAATACCCATAGCAGGTGTCTAACTTTGTATCCTCTTTAAACAAAATCTGTCGTTCTTTCAAATTCTTCCCATTACCGCAATTAGCTAGCTACCAGTGCTTATATTGTCGAAAATGTCAAAGTCTGTTTCTTCTATGAAAGCCTTTCACTTTCCGTTCGTGTGTCCAGTCTCAATAGTTTGTC
>NW_017811005.1:0-211 GCF_001891065.2 Hippocampus comes
TTTTCAAGGAGACAATTCATAATTTAAAACGTTTCCCTCTTGCCTTCACAGCATGTACAATATGTGACATTTTTTCATCTAAATACTGCAAAAGATCAATGATAGATTTGTATCGACTGAATATTTATCACTTGTGTCTCAACAAGCATTCCTATTCACATCTATAGACAATTTAGTGCGGCTGACATGGAATGTGAGAGGAAAAAAAAAA
>NW_017811006.1:0-211 GCF_001891065.2 Hippocampus comes
AAGCGGATCGCCCATATCGGCGCCCAGCGACACCAGTTTCCCATCCACCCGGGCCTTGGCAGCGACGACAGATACAATCCGCACCTTGTCCTCTTCGACCACAAAAACCGGCGCACCAAAACTGCCGAATTCATCGTTGCAGGATGTGGCAAGCACCCCGTCCTGCTGGGGCATCACGCTGCACACTTCCTGCAGCGATGGTGCCTCGGAC
>NW_017811007.1:0-211 GCF_001891065.2 Hippocampus comes
AAGTAGCATAAGTCATGCCTTTTCTAAAGCGTAATTGTGCTTGATATTGAGTTGCAAAGTTTTCATCCAAAAAGTCATAACGCATTGGATGCTCAGGTTCTACTTGAGCGAAGATATTGCGTAAACCTTGAACCGTAGTCGCTAAGTTGGCAGTGGATGCTTTGAAAGACACTTTTGTACGATAATTTGTTCTGCTGACCGCCAAAGGGCT
>NW_017811008.1:0-211 GCF_001891065.2 Hippocampus comes
AAGTTTTGGTTGTGAGGTTGAGGTTATATTTGGGTTGAGGTCAGGGATTGGGTTAGGCTGCTAGAGGTTAAAGTTCGCTTTAAGGTTTAGAAGAGGGGGGGTGAGGGACAGCGTTGTGTTTCAAATTACAGTGCACTTTAAAAAAAACAAGAAAAAAGGGTCAAAAATGTAAAAAAAACTTTTTTGTCAGTACAAACAACCCCCCCCCCCC
>NW_017811009.1:0-211 GCF_001891065.2 Hippocampus comes
ACAAATACAGGATCCTGTCCGCTGTCGCGCGGAGCAGCATCGCCTATGGAGCGGCCAGACGGCGACAGGTTGAGTAGCAGGAGCGTCCCTTCCGACAAGAGCGGCTGTCCGCGCGCGGCACGCAGGTCGTTGAGAATCGGCAACAACACCAAGGCTATGTCACGCCCGCCGCCTAAGAGGCGTTCTATATAGACGGGAAGCTGAACCATAG
>NW_017811011.1:0-211 GCF_001891065.2 Hippocampus comes
ACACACACACACATTTCACCAACCTTCTGTTCAGTCATGTTGAAGGGACTCAAAATGAGTTTGTTTCATTTCATTTCCAAATCCTCACTAACATTGATTACATCAACCCCAAAAATATTCAATATTTCAAACAACCTGGATTTAAACTTATTTGTGTAATACATATGCAATACATACTCCTGACATAATGGAGAAGCGAGAAATAAATATC
>NW_017811012.1:0-211 GCF_001891065.2 Hippocampus comes
ACACACCAAAGAAACACTCACGCAATAATTCCAACACAAAACAAAGAGAAATTGCACGCACACGCACAATCCGACACACAAACGCATACACTAAAACACAAAAGCAAACACACAAAAAAATGCACACACCCTTTAGCACACATGCAACAAAGCGGAAGCACAAAAAACACGCCAAAACAAATCTGGCCAGATCAGCTTGCTCTTCATCACT
>NW_017811014.1:0-211 GCF_001891065.2 Hippocampus comes
ACACGCAAAAAAATTGCGTGAAAAACACGCAAAAAATTGCGTGAAATTCACGCGGTATTTGTGCAGCGCTTTGTGCGCAAAGCTTTTCTCGAGGAAGAACTTTCCCTGTTTCGTGAAACCTGTTTGCAGAAACATGTTTTCGAAACACAAGTTTTGGCTGTCGAGCTTGTCTGGCAGCCTTGATCCTTTTGGATCTTTGAGAAACTCCCTC
>NW_017811015.1:0-211 GCF_001891065.2 Hippocampus comes
ACATAGGTTTCATCCAATTCAGCATTTGGTAACGGATTAATGATCAAATCAAAGTTTGAAATAGCATAGCAATCATCAACATTCTGATTTTGTATTCGAACATAAATGGTTTGCTGAAAAGGGGTGTCGTTGGCATATGACGTTTTATTTAAAGCATTGGTTGCGGCATTTGCCTGGCTTTGCGACGAATAATAGTTCACCGAAAACTCAT
>NW_017811017.1:0-211 GCF_001891065.2 Hippocampus comes
ACCAAGAAACAGCATGAAGCAATTGTGGATACTACCAAAATAGTGTTTAATATTTTGTTCTTTATCTCTGAGGTCATTAAATTGGAAACGATAGTTACTGAAAAACCTGCCAATAAAGAGCTAATCACAACAATTTGCGAAGCGGTCTCATACAAATATGTTAGATTGGTTTCCACAATGATTTATAGTTTAAGCTGAAAATTGATATTAA
>NW_017811018.1:0-211 GCF_001891065.2 Hippocampus comes
ACCATTCATAGAAGCATCCGCATCACTATCTAAGGTATCATCTCCATTCCCATTGTCTATTCTTGTATAGTTGTAACCTTCTGGTGCTACAAACATAACGGAGTACGTTCCAGGCATTAACCCCAAGAAGGAATAAAATCCATTTTCATCAGTTACGGTTTCATCAATGATGTTGCCAATTTCATCCTTTAACTTAACAGTTACGCCTTCA
>NW_017811020.1:0-211 GCF_001891065.2 Hippocampus comes
ACCCTCTGATGAGATCAGTCCTGCTCTTGTCTGTTCTTCATCACTCCCAAATAGAATCTCATCACGTTCAAGCTGCCGCCTGTCTTCTCTCCATTGTTACCACACAAGTTCAATCCTGCAGCCATTATTACCACTATAAATACAATGAAGACACTATCAGTCATACCTGGACCCTGTTTAAATTCTATCAGCACTGTATTGTTTTTAGTTA
>NW_017811021.1:0-211 GCF_001891065.2 Hippocampus comes
ACCGCGACCTCAAGCCCGGCAATATTCTGATCACCGAAGGAGGAATCCCTAAACTTCTGGACTTCGGCATTGCCAAGCTCCTGGCACCGGAGCCTTCCCCGGAGGGAGAACTCTCGGTGACCGTGCCCGGCGAAACGCCGATGACGCCGCAATATGCAAGCCCAGAACAAATCCTGGCACAGACCACAACGACGGCCAGTGACGTGTACTC
>NW_017811022.1:0-211 GCF_001891065.2 Hippocampus comes
ACCGCGTCTGATCGGAAGCGATCCGCTCAGGATCGATCACCATTCCAAGACCCTCCTGGATGGTTATCTCGGGTTTTCCTCGAGCGGTGCCGAGATGCGCGGGCTCTCAGCGATCGACATCGCCCTTTGGGATCTGTTCGGACAGGTCACGAACCAACCGATCCATCAACTCCTGGGCGGCCTTTCGCGTGAAAAGATCCGGACCTACAAC
>NW_017811023.1:0-211 GCF_001891065.2 Hippocampus comes
ACCGTGTCGCTGGTGGAGTGCAACGCACTGTTGTGCTGGCCGAACCGGGATTCGAAGGTCATGGCTGCCGGGTATCCCTGGAAGGTCCAGGCAGCATGATCGGAGCACGGGTAGCCGCAGGAGGTATTGACCCAGAGCAGATCGGGCAGGTAGGTGTCGATCAGCTCTTCGACGAAGTCTGTGAGGGTCGGGTCGACCCAGTCGGTGAGAA
>NW_017811024.1:0-211 GCF_001891065.2 Hippocampus comes
ACTTCGGTTTGATTACCTTCGAGTCCAAGTCCAAAGTGCCGTAATTATTTTGAACATAATTGTATGTGGCCAGAAGAATTTCTTCATTCTGTTGGAGTGCTTTTGGTCTAATTCTTGCTCTGCACTTATTACACACAATTATATCCATTTCCTCATCTCATGCTGTGACAGGAAGCAATTAAGTGGATTTCCCCTGGCGTCTTAGTTTTTT
>NW_017811025.1:0-211 GCF_001891065.2 Hippocampus comes
ACTTTAGCATCGCCACTCGGGGAGGGCGGCGGCGCTGGTGGCTTGTGCTTTGTATTTTGTTTCGATTCTGAGTCTTCCTCCACAGGAGCATCGGGGTCGCCGTCCGCATCGCGACCGTTCGTTCGGATAGGACCGTTGGAGGCCCGTTGAATAGCTTCCGAAACATCCCCATCTGTGGCTTCGGCGAGCATCCGTGCATGCACGCCAAGTG
>NW_017811026.1:0-211 GCF_001891065.2 Hippocampus comes
ACTTTGGTTCTATTGATGGTGATAGTGCAGCTGCCATGAGATATACTGAAGCAAAACTTAAAAAGATATCTTCATTAATGCTTGAAGATATTAAAAAGAACACTGTAGATTTTCAAGAAAACTATGATGGTTCAGAAGTTGAGCCAAAAGTTTTACCTGGTAAAATACCAAACTTATTAATTAATGGTGTTACTGGTATTGCGGTTGGTAT
>NW_017811027.1:0-211 GCF_001891065.2 Hippocampus comes
ACTGATACTGACAATGCTCCTTCTGAAGTTGACGATGAAGAAGCAATACTCCGACAACGTTTTCGGGATGCGATTGAACGAGCAAGAAAAATCAGAGACCGGAGGTCGCCTTCTCTAAAAGGCGAACCAGTAATTTTGACTGAGAAGCAGATCAAGGAGGTGATTAATTTTGACGACTCCGTTGATCGGATTGATGAAAGAGTAGAGATTG
>NW_017811028.1:0-211 GCF_001891065.2 Hippocampus comes
ATAACAACATCGCTCCCATCGAGGGCCCGCTCGACCTGCCCGGCCACATCGCCATCATCCAGATCGAGTCGCTGGACTGGCACGTCCTCGGGCTCGAACGAGACGGCAAAGAGATCACCCCCCACCTCAACGCGATGCGTGCATCAGCCATGCTGTTCCAAGTCGAAGCCGTCCACATCAACGGTTCGGCCGACGCCGACTTCGTCATGCT
>NW_017811029.1:0-211 GCF_001891065.2 Hippocampus comes
ATAATGCATTAACATAATACATTATTTTTTAGATAAGTTAATTAAAAGAGATAGATTGTGCAAGAAAAAACAATGTTACGATAAATAGTAGAGAAATAGCTGATAAATAGTAATTCGGAAAATTTACAATAAAAACAAACTAAAAAGTTAAAGACACATTAGAATTTATACTTGCAAAAATGAATCTTAACATATATGATATAATTAGCAA
>NW_017811030.1:0-211 GCF_001891065.2 Hippocampus comes
ATACTGTTTCCCCAACCCGTACCATGGTCACTTGTGTTTGTTTTTTTGTGTTTGTCACTCACCCGGTGGTCTCCAAATTGTAAAAGGTGCAAAATGTTTCCGGGACGGAGATGTTCGCTTGCCCAACTTAAGGGAGAGTCACCACGGGCATCTTTGATTTCTTTATTGGCCCCATTGTCCAGTAAATATTTGATAGTGGTTTCATCGGCAT
>NW_017811031.1:0-211 GCF_001891065.2 Hippocampus comes
ATACGACCCAGCTATACGTTTAGACAATTTCAGGCTCCTAGGACCTTAACCCCTCAAGATTTGATTGATCGCATAGAAATCATTACGCCAGATTCGGAAATCTTTGATTTTCTGGATGCCCCTGATGGCTATTTTTTGTTGGATTTGACATGGAATCTCAAAATGAAGAATTTGGGTTTAAGCATTGCTGCCAATAATCTATTGAATACAC
>NW_017811032.1:0-211 GCF_001891065.2 Hippocampus comes
ATACGCTTTCAACGGTGAAAGAGATCCATTGGTATTGCAAGGTGAAGTCAACCCTGCTGGAAATGGTTTGGAAGAATTGGCTGAAGACGGTAGAAACGATATCTCAGTAGATTACCTACAAGGACTTGGTTTCCCAGTTGCAGCTAGTGACCAAACAATGCCTGTAGGTCCTGGTGAAAGCTTGACTTTCTCTATCGATGTGCCTCAAAAC
>NW_017811033.1:0-211 GCF_001891065.2 Hippocampus comes
ATACGGGTGTCTTCATTGTTGATGCCAACGAACAACAAAACTTCTGGTAGAGTTCGGCCGGTGGTGGTAGTGGTGATCTTTTCATGCCAACAGTGTGCTCATCGATCTCCAATCGTCCATGTAAAAACACAATAGCATTACTATTAGAAAGCGTTTTGATTTTTCTTTCATCCTTGTCATTGATAATCGTAGTTTTCTTCGACGGTTTTTC
>NW_017811035.1:0-211 GCF_001891065.2 Hippocampus comes
ATATTCCACGCGTCATCGGAACGAGGTGCGGGGTAAAAACGACTTGTGTCTCAACATCACAATATCGCAACAGAATCTGTTCGATTTCGGGAGCGTGCCGATGGGTACCGATCCCATAGGCAGAAAGGGATTCGTTGCATTCTGGGTAGTGAAAGTTCAACTTTGGTTTTCTTCCTCCTCCAGAGACCCCCGTCTTGGAGTCGGCGATGAT
>NW_017811036.1:0-211 GCF_001891065.2 Hippocampus comes
ATATTGTGATGAAAATAGGTGTCAGAAAGCTCTAGGGTACAGTCTTCTGATGTATCTCATCCAAATTCAACAAGAACCCCACTTTTCCCAAATATTCAAAGTCCATTTTGAGTTTCGCACCCAATGTTGTGTTTGAGCACTTCTTGTGTGTTCCTGGACCCTTGTGACTTGGTGAGTTTTGCTTTTGTTGAAAGTGATGATTCAAAAGAAC
>NW_017811037.1:0-211 GCF_001891065.2 Hippocampus comes
ATATGGGTAAGTGCTTCAAGGGTAATTGAGGCCATACCGCCACTCAATTATCAAAATGTAGACAAGCACTTAAAAAAATCACAATTTTTTGAATTGCGCGACTCCTTAGGGGTATATTTGGTAAAGGTCACCAATGTGATTGATGTAGATGGGGTAGCTCCCATCTCTTACATCGCTCCCAAAATAAAGCAAGTGATATTGAATCGCAAAC
>NW_017811038.1:0-211 GCF_001891065.2 Hippocampus comes
ATATGGGTATGCGAGATTCGTCAGTGAGTTTATGGGGCTGTGAACGGTAACGTTCAAATGAAAACTCAAATGCGTTCCGTGCAAATTCGTGAAATTCGTGTCAAACTCCTATTCAAGTGATGTTACAAGTACCTATTCATCATCTAACACCTAGCCAAAAAAGTCAACTGCGGCCTCAACTTCGATAATTATACTAATTTTATACTCCGAG
>NW_017811039.1:0-211 GCF_001891065.2 Hippocampus comes
ATAGATATATAGATATATATATATACCTGTATATACACACAGTATGTGCATGCGGTGACCGAATACAGTGTGGCTCAAACAACATAAAATTTTGTTTTATTCAAAATCAGGATGACCCCAGGCCCAAGTGAGTGCTATATGACAAAGTTCGGAGCAATGAGGACATAAAACCAAATACTTGGGACGAAGCAGTGGATTATTACTTTTTTTT
>NW_017811040.1:0-211 GCF_001891065.2 Hippocampus comes
ATCAAGGAAAATTGGACAAGTGAAAAAAATGGTTTTACGGGAACAAGCCTTAATTTTTTTAATTCCCAAACAAAACAGTGGGAACAACTTTGGATCGATAACTCAGGAAGCCATTTGAAATTAAAGGGCAATCGATTGAACAATAAAATGATTCTTGCCTCCGAGCCTTTTATACATACTGATGGTAAGGTATACACCAATAGAATTACAT
>NW_017811043.1:0-211 GCF_001891065.2 Hippocampus comes
ATCAGCCCTAGTTTTTTATGCTCCAGCAAACCCACTTCCTCTCCCCCTTCAGCTGCTTCAAAATTAAAGGCAGGGAACTTGGAATCAGTGTATCCGCCCACTGGAGGCCAGCTTGCGCTTTACTTTAACAGGAATCGACTCACAGAGCAAATCGCTTTGGCCAAAACCAACGGAACGCTTATCCGATGGTTGAATCGAATCAAGCCGTCAC
>NW_017811044.1:0-211 GCF_001891065.2 Hippocampus comes
GGAATTATGTTAGCGAGAAACAAAACAGTTATTTCCAAACAAATTCCTTTTGAATTCTCATAAGAACAAGCTCACTGAATGCTCAGTTTCAGATGAATAAATTCACTTCAATTCTCCGTTTGACGCAGTCTTCAGCAAATTCCACTAAGACATCCAATAATTCGTCATAAGCTTTAATAATAGAGCGTTTTGTCCGACAAAAAAAAAAAAA
>NW_017811046.1:0-211 GCF_001891065.2 Hippocampus comes
ATCCTCGAGACCATCTGGTCGGACGTCTCGACCCTCGACTACCTCGACGTCTCCGACGGCCGACCGGGCCTCCTCGCCGGCCGCTCCGACCTCATCCGCCAGCTGTCCGGCACCGGCACGGCCATCGTCGAGTTCGCTCCCCGGCAGGACTTCGGCCGCTTCCCCACCCAGATCGAGGTGCGAGACGGCGGCCTCGAGGTCATGGGCGCCC
>NW_017811047.1:0-211 GCF_001891065.2 Hippocampus comes
ATCTACCAAAGTTCATGTCGCTAAGTGAATTTGGTTTGGGGGCGTAATTTTGGAATGAAGTTAGATGTTTGATGTTTCATGGCAAGTCATCAAACTTCAAACTGACAATTTTTAGGTGGAAATGGCCATGTTCGGACATGGCTCTTGGAGAATTTTTATGCATCTACTCACGATAGACTTGCATAGCCAATGTCATGTCACTTGTGAAACT
>NW_017811048.1:0-211 GCF_001891065.2 Hippocampus comes
ATCTACGTCCAGGGCCAGAAGGTCGCCAACGTCCCCGAGGAAGACATCCTCGAGCGCCTGCTCGCCGAATGCAAACAGTTCGAAGAGAAGGTCCAACGCGGCGAAGCCAGGCTCGGCGAGAAGGTCGTCGCCATCGCCCCGCCCGACCCGATCGGCGAGCTGGGCAGCGGGTTTGCCAGGATCGCCGCAGGGGACATCGGGGATGCGCCCG
>NW_017811049.1:0-211 GCF_001891065.2 Hippocampus comes
ATCTGTACCAAAGGGAAACAGTTCTACTTTGCTCTCCACAAAGCTAAGACGGAGAGTAAAATAGAGGCCATCTGAGCACCACAACTACCCAACCTTATGATTATGTCATGGTGACATCCATTGAGAACGTCATTAAACACACCATTAATGTTGATGCAACAACAAAAAAGTTTTAGGAACTATGCTTGGTGCTTCCAAGCATAGCAGGTCA
>NW_017811050.1:0-211 GCF_001891065.2 Hippocampus comes
ATCGACTACAACTATCAGCACGCACTTATCCGGGGTGTGTTAGATACGCCGTACTTCAGCGAGAGCCGGCAGGCCGTCGAACAGCTACAAGCCTACATTGATGCACAGTTCGCCGACGGCGAGTTGAGCGCCTCGCTCGTCGGCGATGTAAACGTCAGTTACCACTGGATGAGCAGCCTACAAAAATCACACTTTGCCGGCGTCGCGGTCT
>NW_017811051.1:0-211 GCF_001891065.2 Hippocampus comes
ATCGGCTTCAATATTGCGGTCGGTGGCGGCATGGGGATGAGTCACGGTAATGCGGAAACTTATCCGCGCGTCGCCGACGAGATCGGATTCTGCAGCGTGGACCAAGCCGTGGCAGTGGCCGAGCACGTCGTGACGATACAGCGCGACTACGGCGATCGCAGCAATCGCAAGCACGCGCGTCTCAAGTACACGATCGACGATCGCGGACTCA
>NW_017811052.1:0-211 GCF_001891065.2 Hippocampus comes
ATTCGCAAACTCCTCAAGCTGTCCAGTGAATTCCCGGTGTGCCGCAAGAGACGGCAGGCTGCTGATGTACTTCCCGATTCTGTCGCCATCGGCGCGGAGCACGGCAAGGTAAGGATCCGGCAGACCGTACTTTGATGTGAGTGGCCTGAGTCTTTTTCTCACGTCTGCGATGAGCTTCTTTATCCCTGCGTAGTCCTCCAGAGGGCGGGCC
>NW_017811054.1:0-211 GCF_001891065.2 Hippocampus comes
ATTTCAGGTGGCAGAATTAAAAAACAACCAATTCATTTATGAGTTTCCCATGGTACTGCGATTTTTGGAGTGCAAGGGCAAACAGCTATTCGGCCGCAAGTTTAAACTTTATGAAGATGACTACGGTTTAATCTACAAGCTAACCAATTACTTCATTGAAGACCTAAAAATCTGCAATGAAATGGATATTGATGCTGACAAAGGCATCTTA
>NW_017811055.1:0-211 GCF_001891065.2 Hippocampus comes
ATTTTTCTGATTTCCAGATCAAGCTGCCTGTTGCTCACCCACGCCGGCTTTGATCGGCGCTGCTCCTCTGATTTGAATTCTTCGTCAAATCCGACCAGCTCAATTGTTGCCTGTTTGCTTTGCCTTCCGTTGGAACGGACTGGCATCCCCTCGGCATCGATCGCAGCGTCTGGAATGCTGGGTACGGCGGCAAATCCTTGTTGTTCCACAT
>NW_017811057.1:0-211 GCF_001891065.2 Hippocampus comes
ATTGGCGTATCAGGTATAGGAGCTTCTAACCGTTCTTGCTCTTTGGAAATGGGATGTTGAAATGATAGTTTCCAGGCATGTAATTGAATAGAACGATCTTTGTTGCCCCTTTTAAAACCATATTTAACATCTCCTCGAATAGGGCATCCAATTGCAGCTAATTGTGCCCTGATTTGATGATGCCGCCCCGAAAGAAGTTCTATTTCTAATA
>NW_017811058.1:0-211 GCF_001891065.2 Hippocampus comes
ATGACTTTTACCAAATGATTCATGATTGTTTGTTTTTTAAATCGCCCGCCCTTTAGAGCGGGCGATTTGATGATTGATTACCCGTTTTTTGAATGATGATGCGACAAATATTATCGTATGCCATCAGACTACAAAAACAGATGTAATGAACTGTACGCTTTATGTATTGAAATGTACGGTTGCGAAAAAACCTTTAGTTGGAGAGCTGATC
>NW_017811059.1:0-211 GCF_001891065.2 Hippocampus comes
ATGCAAAATTTCTGAATTAGGGCTAATAATAAGTATCAATTTTCCAACCGATGAGGCAATGTAGATATTTCCCGTTATTGGGTGAATAGCAATAGCGGAAGGACTTAAGGAAAAACCAGATTCTTTTTCTTTGAAAAACTTGGTTAGCTTTTCCAATTTCCGGATTGCAGGCTTCGCATCAAGATACCCTAAAATAGATGCTAAACTAATG
>NW_017811060.1:0-211 GCF_001891065.2 Hippocampus comes
ATGCCAGGAAGATGATAGGTAACAGCCAATGGCAGAGCAGCTTTAATTATGTTGTGTTCAGGAAACTCTGAGATGCGAGTCGCGGGCCATACTGTATTTTCGTCAAAAAACGACATTTGTGGTTAGTCCATTGCAGAGAATTTCACTTTGCTATTTTATTCATTTAATTGCTGTGCTGTGCTGCAATCCGAACAACTTATTCATGAAGAAG
>NW_017811061.1:0-211 GCF_001891065.2 Hippocampus comes
ATGCCGCTATATAGATACGTCTCGAATCAAGGAGGTGGAAAGATGTCGAAGCGATCAGAAGCCGCAAAACAGATCATTGCGGAACACCGGAACCTGGCCTTCGGTGCCGCTGCGTTGCCCGTACCGATCGTCGACTCTCTGGCGGTGATCGGCGTCAATCTGCGCATGCTGGATCGCCTGTCGGGTCTCTGTGGTGTGCCCTTTGCCGAGG
>NW_017811062.1:0-211 GCF_001891065.2 Hippocampus comes
ATGTGGATGCTCCTTCTCGTCTCCAGTGGGGAGTGGAGATGGTGCAGTGGGTGATCCGGATTGGTGGCAGCTGAGACGGTTTGGGTGCCACGCATATCCAAGTGGTCCTTGATGGGTAGGACCTTGGTCTCCGCATGGAGGTGGGCTATAGGCGTTGACCTTGCACAGCCGGTGGCTATGCGTAATGCAGCGTTCTGCGTCCGCTGCATCA
>NW_017811063.1:0-211 GCF_001891065.2 Hippocampus comes
ATGTGGCGGGCCTGCCGGGATCAAGCGGGGCGGACGCGCTGCTGGGTCGTCCTGCCGCGAATGTGCCGAACCCCGGACCGGTGCTGTGCGCCTGTTTCGGGGTGGGCGTGAACACGATCATCGACGCGGTGGAAACCGGGCGGGCCATGTCGGTCGAGGCGGTGGGCGAGGTTCTGGGCGCTGGCACCAACTGCGGCTCTTGCAGGCCGGA
>NW_017811064.1:0-211 GCF_001891065.2 Hippocampus comes
ATGGAAAAACACTTAGACAAACACACACACACACAGACGCGCACACACCTTTCTCAAGGCACATTTCTCATCCGAAGAAGTACGTTCATCATCAACATGGATTCATTCTAGGTGTGCTTCTTCTGCATCTTCTCCGTATAAGACCATTTTACCTTCAAGTCTTACTTTTTGGAAGTGTATGCTTGTTTTGTCACATAGTAGGACAGACGAG
>NW_017811065.1:0-211 GCF_001891065.2 Hippocampus comes
ATGGACTGATGTGTGTAGCCTCCGTATGTGGTTTTGAATGCCCAGGGCCTGCTGCAATACATTCGTGGACACGTCGATCTCCAGATCCAGTTGGACAAAACCAGATCAAATCGGCGTGTCCCGCTTTTGTAAACCCCGCGCACCTGAAAATTTGGTGAACCAATTTTCCGGCAAATGCGGCAAAACCATTATTTATACATGTATTTCCAGC
>NW_017811067.1:0-211 GCF_001891065.2 Hippocampus comes
ATGGATGCATTCACTATTTAACAACGTACTATATTTAAGGTAATTATCTAGTTGGCATATATATTGTTGCCAGGATGATATATAAAGTTGATTTCTCTAGGCTACATGTCATTATTGCATACCTAAATATATGCAAGCGAATGCGCATAACAGATGAGTCAAACCAGGTAATTTATGCTGTGCGTGAAAGCATTAGAACGAATAATTACAC
>NW_017811068.1:0-211 GCF_001891065.2 Hippocampus comes
ATGGCAGTGGATGTTAGCAAGAGAATGAAGGACAAATGAGCAAGAGAACGGGAAATTATGTTTTCCAGACATGAGTGAAGGAAGAAGATTTGCTGTTCTCTTGAAACGCAGACAAACTCTAGAAAGTGAGAACAGCCAATCGGTGAGTTGGGAGTCACCACCAGGGAGAGTTGCGGAGGTTTGCTGTAAAGTGTGAAGTGTGCCATGTATA
>NW_017811069.1:0-211 GCF_001891065.2 Hippocampus comes
ATGGTAGAGAAACTCAATGTACTTGTTGCTGATCTTACACCTCTTCTCCACACCCCTGCCAGCTAGCCAGGACTTGGCCTTGTAGTCAGAGTCATAGACTAGTCCAATGTTGAGGCTCCCCTTCTTCAGGTCACCCACCTGCTTGGTGTCATGGGAGGTGGCTTCATTGTTCATGGAGGTGGGTTTGCCAGTTAGGGATAGCTGCAGCTCT
>NW_017811071.1:0-211 GCF_001891065.2 Hippocampus comes
ATGGGGAGGGCTTGCCGGTGACCATACACTTGCCGGTCTCTGCCTGAACATCAATAGGTATGCACCGGATTGTGGCTTTGGTCTCTTGTTGTATTTTTTCTTCGGTCTCTGCAGTACCATCCCAGTGGGCTGCAATAAATCCCCCTTTGTCATCAAGTACTTTTTTGAATTCATCATAGGATTCGACAGAAGCGATGTTTGCCTCACGATG
>NW_017811072.1:0-211 GCF_001891065.2 Hippocampus comes
AGAAATGCGCGGTATGCGCACGCCAAAGGTTCAAGTTTAGACCGCCACTGTCGTTCCGTTGACGCGTGCATGCACGCTCAGATACCGCCATACTTACTGTTTTGTTTTGATTGTTTTATATTTATGGCCCCGACGTGTTTTTGATACAGATAAATAGATATTATATTTATGTTCTGGAAATGTTGAAATGTACTGTCATTATAACTTTACT
>NW_017811073.1:0-211 GCF_001891065.2 Hippocampus comes
AGAAGTGGGTATTGCTGCTTATCAACTAGTTGGTATTGATGCAATAGCTCGTGCTGCCATACAGGCAAAAGCAACTCCGGGATGCCAGGTATTAGTGGCAAAAGAAGGAAAAATTATATATTCCAAATCATTTGGAAAACATAGTTTTGAAAAAAGTCGACTCGTACAGCAATCAGATTTATTTGATTTGGCATCTATCACCAAAGTTGCA
>NW_017811074.1:0-211 GCF_001891065.2 Hippocampus comes
AGACGGCAAAGCGTCGACCAGTTATGTGCAGCGTCGCTTGCAGATCGGTTATAACCGGGCTGCGACTCTAATCGAGAAAATGGAACAAGAAGGCGTGATCAGCGCTGCAAATCACGCCGGTAAACGGGAGATTCTCGTCGGTGGAGCAGACGAGACCTTGCCACCGCTCGATTAATCTGTATTGAGGTTCCAACTTCCGCCTTAATTGGCG
>NW_017811075.1:0-211 GCF_001891065.2 Hippocampus comes
AGATCCTGATGGACCTGAACCTCGCCCGCTCGGACATGGGCGTGCTGGTCATCAGCTCGGCGATGTGTAACGACCTGGTCGGGTGGATCGGCTTCGCCGTCGTCCTTGCGATGATCTCGCAGGGCGCCCAGTCGTCGGGCCCGGCCATCGGCGTCATGGAGACCATCGGGATCACGCTCCTGTTCCTGGCCTTCATGCTGACCCTCGGCCG
>NW_017811077.1:0-211 GCF_001891065.2 Hippocampus comes
AGAGAGAGAGAGGGTGGAGGAAGAAAAAGTGACAGGCCAAGTGAGTGAACAAAAAGGATCGAGATGTGGAGAAGAGGTGGCGGTTAAAATGCTTTGGGTTTATTTCTCCCAAATAAAAATGCAGTTACTCTGTGAAAGCAGCGATTTTATTTCATCCTTTGCCCTTGCTCACTCTTTCCATTTCATCAGTTTCAATAAATAAAAAAAAAAA
>NW_017811078.1:0-211 GCF_001891065.2 Hippocampus comes
AGAGGATACTTTTTTCCTATCGCAAGAATCCTTTAATACACCGGAAGCTGCCTTTTTAGCTTTCCAAAATTTTCTGGAGCGCGTTCGCTTAGATTGGAATTTTAGGGTTATTAAAGTCCAGGCTAATGATGACAATGAGGATGACAGGTTTAAAATTGTACTACGGGAAACCCAACTGGTGAACGAAGAAGAAACATTAGTACCAGGTTTA
>NW_017811079.1:0-211 GCF_001891065.2 Hippocampus comes
AGCAACATTATCATGAAATTGGTTTGTTTAGGTTTTTTAAAAAAGGCACTTCTTGCGAGGTAGTCGGAATAAGCTGCAGCGGGTACCAGACAATCGTTTTTCACCCATTTTCTTTGCTGAGTTTTTTTTTGTTTGTTTGTTTCGAAATTATCGTTTTGTTTTTGTTGTTTGTAGTTTTGTGAGAAGAAGAAGGGAACGACCACAACCAAAC
>NW_017811080.1:0-211 GCF_001891065.2 Hippocampus comes
AGCAAGAAACTAGAGCTTCAAAATCGGCTCGGGTATTGTGGAGGTGGCTGGAAACCCGGATAGATTGTCCCCGTTGCGAAATGTAGATTTGTTTTTCGGTCAAACGTTTTTTGATTTGGACTATATCCAGTGCCTTTGGCAGGTAAATTCCAAAGAGATGTTTGGCACGATG
Organism: Hippocampus comes; assembly: GCF_001891065.2. Classification (NCBI taxonomy): domain Eukaryota; kingdom Metazoa; phylum Chordata; class Actinopteri; order Syngnathiformes; family Syngnathidae; genus Hippocampus; species Hippocampus comes. The sequence continues at coordinate 173 of NW_017811080.1, forward strand.
CCCCTCTGCTTCTATAAAACAACCTTTTTTGAGGAGTGC
>NW_017811081.1:0-211 GCF_001891065.2 Hippocampus comes
CATGGACACCGGTTCCTCCAGCGGACAGCTTCTCATGTCATCAGGTTACAGGGTACATGAAAGGGTAAAGAGTCCAAAAGGTTCCCAAAAAAGTGTCAAAGAGTTGCGAATCTTCGCAATACTGTTCAAAAGAGCCGCGAAAAGTCGCATCGGTCTCGCGTTCGACCGTTTTTCAAAATCATTCAGCCCTATATTTGATAAGACATTTTAA
>NW_017811082.1:0-211 GCF_001891065.2 Hippocampus comes
AGCTAAAAGTATGATTTTAAAATTTAGTGCTGATTTTTTGGCACCGATTGGAATCAGACTCATGGGCGAGCAATTTATTAATACCAAGGATGAACTGGTCACCAATATTGCCCGATATGCTTTTAATTATTACAGTACGCCTTATCTACAAAAGGTACTTAGGGATATAGATTTTCATGATTCGGCCTATTATGAATTAAGTACAGGCGAA
>NW_017811084.1:0-211 GCF_001891065.2 Hippocampus comes
AGCTTGTCGTTGACCTTCCGGCTTGCTGTGGGATTGCGCGGGGCATTTGTCGTGATCCCGGCCAGCAAGACAGCGGGCGGGCTGCTTCTCTCATCAACGGCTAAAACCACGGCGTGACGTGGGTATTTTGGGGTCACTTCGTCTGGCCATTTAAAATCGTAGCGGAAAACATGGCCACGGCCGGGTGTGGGAACATCTTCACGGCGCGGTA
>NW_017811085.1:0-211 GCF_001891065.2 Hippocampus comes
AGCTGCTCTCCTCATCCAGGTGAAAGCCATCGTCGGCCGTGAAGCTCTGCAGGAGTCGGCTGACCCCGTGACCCGGGACCTGCAGTTGGGAACAAGATTGGGACGTCAGCGGGCTGAAAGTCGCATTGATGTCGCGTTGACTCACTATACGCAGAGGACAATTCATTAGGTACAAGGACTTCCAGTAGTGCAAATATAGCACACAACAAAC
>NW_017811086.1:0-210 GCF_001891065.2 Hippocampus comes
TGTGTGTGTGTGTGTGTGTGTGTGTGTGTTAACGTAAATGCATCTAATTAATAAACATTCAATTAATGTCACTAATTAACTATAATTACGAATGGCTTGTGAAATCGAGCACATTCTTGTGGTGTATCATCTTTATAATTTGGTTCACACTTATGGAAACAGTGAGGTCTAAAGTGATCAGCTTCATTCTTTTTCTTAAAAACTGATCAC
>NW_017811087.1:0-211 GCF_001891065.2 Hippocampus comes
AGCTGCGCGAGCGTCTCGAGCTGAACTCCCCGAAATGGTTGGCTCGTCGAATGGAGTTCGTGCGGTGCGAGCGTGCGACCGAGCAGGATTACTTGGAGACGCTTTTTGAGTTTGGAGAAGGACGGGTCGTCCTCGCTGGGATTCGTTGGTTTGGTGGCAACCCGGCCAAGCCTTTCGTGGATCTCTGGCCGAGCTTCCAGATCTCTTGTGC
>NW_017811088.1:0-211 GCF_001891065.2 Hippocampus comes
AGCGTCGCTGCGTGAGCACGCCACCTTCTGGCGGGGTGCCTTGGTGATGGGGCGTCAGCTGTGCCCTGACGAGGCACTGTTCGCAAGTGCCACCGGTGGCTCACCAGCCCCGGCCGCTGCACAGGCTGCCGATCCCCTGGTGGATTTCGATCTGGGGGAACCGGACGAGTTGCCGTTTACCGATGACTTCCCCACCGTGCGCGCCAAGATC
>NW_017811089.1:0-211 GCF_001891065.2 Hippocampus comes
AAAAAAAAAGTTCGATGTCTAATTTGCATTGCTGTATAAAAAGTTTGTGACCACGGGGTGTCTGATTTAACAGCGCATGTACTAATTTAATAAATTATATAAGATTTTCTTCTTTGTCCCGGTGGCACCTTTTGAATTTCCTAATGACAGCGTGAACAAAAGTAGGCTTTACTTTACTTTAGGGCATTGAATCTCAAGATGGAAGATAAAA
>NW_017811090.1:0-211 GCF_001891065.2 Hippocampus comes
AGTACGTCTGGGCGTCGGCTCACGGCGAAGGAGCACCCGGCATACTGCGCACGTAGGGCTTGCTGAGCATCCGATTCGAGTGACATGAACTGCTCGAGGACGGCCTGCGTCACCTGCGCGCGCTCGCGAAACGTAGCTTCTCCGCCAGCGATGCTGTAGTTCCCGGCGGCAAGCAGGCGCCAATCGAGTTGTTCCCGCAAGCCGTTCGCAG
>NW_017811091.1:0-211 GCF_001891065.2 Hippocampus comes
AGTTAAAGCTAGAAAAATTCAAGGCTTATGTGGATTTCTTCTCCTTTACCAAAAAGCTCATATCCGAAAAAGAAATCCTAGGAATGGATACCGTAGCTTTTGAAGCAGCCATTAGAGAGGTTAAAAACTACACCAATCAAGAAACCTTTAACCTAAATGACATTACATATACTTGGGCAAAAGATTATAAGTTGTTCAAAATCAAGAATGG
>NW_017811092.1:0-211 GCF_001891065.2 Hippocampus comes
AGCGTAGCAAGCGACTAATGCGCCAGCCAGAAAGCCGATACGATACACGATCGTCATCGTGGGCCGATAAGTGCTCATGAATGCAACTCATAGGCTCAGTAACTGAAAACATCGTTAAGAAAGCTCATTATACACCGACCTTGATGGTCTGCGGAGAAAGCCAAGCTGGTCACCAAACTGGATCCTTAAGGAAGACTGCAAGAACCAAGCC
>NW_017811093.1:0-211 GCF_001891065.2 Hippocampus comes
AGTTAGACCCAAACTTTGCAGCTGCTTATGCTGGACTAGGGCATGCTTACCTTTGGTTAGCCTGGGGGTACTACCTCCCTTCCCATAATGCTTTTCCGCAAGCGGAATTTTATGCAAAGGAAGCTTTGCGACTTGATAGTACTATATCGTATGCACAATATCTATTAGGCTCAACTAACCTTTGGTATAATTGGGCCTGGCAGGTAGCTAA
>NW_017811094.1:0-211 GCF_001891065.2 Hippocampus comes
AGTTTGGATACTAGTGGCTATTTCTGGATTCTTTGGCTATGGGTAAGTCATGTTGTCCCTTGTGACCTTCTGTCTGTACTGTACACGCCAACACATGTGCATGCAGTCTTTCAGTGCTAGAGTCAGAGCCAGAGATTGTTGTAAACGATAAACAGTTGGAAACTCGTGCCAAAGCAGAATACCTTGGCAGATTGGGTGGCTCGCTATCCCG
>NW_017811095.1:0-211 GCF_001891065.2 Hippocampus comes
AGTTTGTGCACTGACAGATGATTTGAAGCGCCTTATTTATTATTACGTTTTTTTCTTGGGTGTCAAAGTGAATCTTATATTATGACCAGTTGTATTTTTAGTGGTGAACGCCAAATCTGATGCACATTTTTTTTCTACTGTCTTTCACCTTCTAAAAAAAAAAAAAAAAAAAAATTATTGAGATTTTAAGATTCTGCATGTGTATACCCTG
>NW_017811096.1:0-211 GCF_001891065.2 Hippocampus comes
AGTTGTTAGTGAACGTCACTACGTTAATCCTAACGCTAGAGGGCAGCAGAAAATCATTTACCTCTGTCTACTGAAATTTCTGTCACCGTCACTTTCTTTGTATGTAACAACCAGCATCTATGTACCTCAGTATTTTAAATGTATACGGCATTTAAAATGCACTCAGTATTTATTTAAAGTGAAGAAATTGAAATAAAAAAAATTAAAAGTC
>NW_017811097.1:0-211 GCF_001891065.2 Hippocampus comes
AGGAATACTAGGGTTTCGCGCACTTGATGCGAACCGTTTTGACCACCGATCCAGGCCGCCTTTGAACGATTGGCGCAACCATTCATTCATTCAAGAATGATACATTACGCACAATTGCTGATCGTTCTTCTTCGATCATGCGGCGCTACTGGGGAGTGGAACCGGGGTGAATTTGATACCATCAAACGTGCTGGCCATGTTGGGTCATCTC
>NW_017811098.1:0-211 GCF_001891065.2 Hippocampus comes
AGGACGAGCAGCGCCGCGCCCACGGCGTGCTGCCATTTAAGCAGCGGTGCTTTTACCTCAACGGGTGCGACCTCGGAGGCCCGCTTGAACGCCGTGGGCGCAATGGCTTCCTCAGCGGCTTCGAGCTCCGTAGTTTCCGGCGGGCGCGTGATGTAGGCGCTGTCCGCGACCCCGGCAGCCAGTCGGAGCTGTGAACCCTGTAGCACGACAC
>NW_017811099.1:0-211 GCF_001891065.2 Hippocampus comes
AGGAGACAAATCTGAAAAAGATGTAAAGGCGTTGCAACCTTTGGTAAAAGAGATAAGATCGCATGAGGCAGCCCTTGAAGGCATGTCCAATGATGAACTTCGGCAAAAAACCATTGATTTCAAGGCAAGAATACAAGAAGATTGTGCCGAAATAAATACCAAAATAAATCAATTGCAGGAAGAGGTGAAAACCTCTACTGATATAGACCGA
>NW_017811100.1:0-211 GCF_001891065.2 Hippocampus comes
AGGCCGTCAAAACTGCAAAATCGGACATCCAGGAGGAGTACGACAACATATTGACTCGAGCACGAACAGGCGAGAAAACGCTGTCCAAGGAACTCATCTTGGCGACGGCTCCATACCTTGAACGGGCCCTGCAAAAGGCAACTGACGAGGCCTCTGCGGCTGTCAATGCGACACGAGACACGGCCATGGATAACCTAAACACACGGGTTCA
>NW_017811103.1:0-211 GCF_001891065.2 Hippocampus comes
AGGCGATTTCACCTTCATTTGGATCGAATGTTTTGTTTCCATTGAGTTCCGTATGAACGTAACCGTCGATTGAGCTGTACTGAATCTCGCAGAAGTTGTACATCTCGCCCGCTTGCCCGGACTCGAGGTCGATATTCACGAAACGATTGTTTTCAGAAGTACCACCTGCAGTGCCCAAGCTTTGACCTGCATCCGCAAATCCGTTGGGTTG
>NW_017811104.1:0-211 GCF_001891065.2 Hippocampus comes
AGGCGTGATGACCGAAATTTACCAAGTTAAACGAGTCCTACACAAGGAGTTTGCTCAAGCGCTCAATGTTGTCATCATCGTCAAGACAAATCTAAGTACTCAAGCCAAGGCCCATGTGATTCTGTTTACTAGCGATGTGGAGCTTGATTATCAAACACTCATTGAGTATTACTCGCTCAGATTCCAAATTGAGTTTAATTTTAGAGATGCA
>NW_017811106.1:0-211 GCF_001891065.2 Hippocampus comes
CAAACAGAAGGTTGTACCAAAGAATCATAGCTACAGTTATAAAAAATATCAAATTGATGAGTAATAAGTTCTATCGAACATAATGAAGAAGTCATCACATCTCCAGCATTTATTGATTTCATAGTGTTTATTCTTATTCCAAGTGAGTAAATTGTGTTCGGAGTTAAATTTTCAAATTTTCCAAAATTGCAGCTACATTGAGTGATATTGC
>NW_017811107.1:0-211 GCF_001891065.2 Hippocampus comes
CAAATTTGGAAATTTCCTCAAATTTCCGTCATTTCACATTTAAATAAAGTTTCAGTTCTATGAAAAATAGTTATTTGGCCTTTGGCCTTTGCTGCATTGCAGTTTTATTTATGAATTGTAATGCGGCAGAAGATGCTTCCCAACAAACCACTGAAACCGAAGTTGCCTCATCATCAATAAATTCACCCGAAACAAAGAAAGTAGTAGTATC
>NW_017811108.1:0-211 GCF_001891065.2 Hippocampus comes
TCCACCGGGTTAAGGGTGAGCTTTCTTGTTGGAACGATGTTTGTGTGGCTAGGGGGCTTTGTACCGTGGTTCCTTTCACCTTGAGGCCCCACATCTCAACCATGGTTCACGAGGGACATCTGGGTATCGTGAGCGTCAAGCAACGCAGCAGGGGCCTAGTCTGGTGGCCAGGCAACGATGTAGAAACCATGGTCAAGGACTGTTCAGCATG
>NW_017811109.1:0-211 GCF_001891065.2 Hippocampus comes
CAACCCGAAAAGCTTTAGGACCATATAATGATTATTGTCGTTGAGCGCACCACCACTCCACTTTAGCCTATTGAAAATGACATAAAACGGTTTAAAAAAGGTGTCGATATTAATGAGCAGCTTATGATTCATTGATTAAAATGGTTAGCTCAAAAACAATTTATTGTAGTCTTATGGATCATGATTTTATAAGCTTTGCGAAATGGTCATC
>NW_017811110.1:0-211 GCF_001891065.2 Hippocampus comes
ACACACCCCTGTTCAAATGACAGGTTTTTGTGATACATAAAAATGGAACAAAGAAAAGTTATTTTCAAACTTTTTCCGCCATTAATGTGACCTACAACATACATCCATCCATTTTCGAATTCGCTTATCCTCGCAAGGGTCGCGGACGTGGTGGAGTCTATCCCAACTGTCTTCGGGCAGAAGGCGGGGTACACCCTGAATTGGTTGCCAG
>NW_017811111.1:0-211 GCF_001891065.2 Hippocampus comes
CAATCCCATCAAAAGCTCTCTCGCATTTCCAGGATTGTCCAGTAAGTCATCGAGGTGCCATCTTAATTCTTCTGTAAAAGGCTGGTCTGAATCTTGAGAGACTTTGAACCACTGTTGTGTAAAATCAGCTTCATGATTTGTTGCATTGTCCGCCTCTTTCATTACCGACATGATTGACGACTTAACAACCATGATGTCTTCGACGGGCTTG
>NW_017811113.1:0-211 GCF_001891065.2 Hippocampus comes
CAAGAATTATTATTATCATCTCCACTACTGGAATGTGAATGTGCCAGGGTCCAAAATGGTTTCAACCTAATTTTGTTTTTATTAGATACTTGACTAAAGTGACATTAATTTACGCAATACTGAAAAACAACAAACTTTAAATCTGAACAAGATAACACTATTCTAACCAAGGACTAAACCTTATACAATTATAAGATGCAAGCAACTGAAA
>NW_017811114.1:0-211 GCF_001891065.2 Hippocampus comes
CAAGATCCTTCGGCGTCTGCTGCGAGACCAGGGCTAGGTAAATCCCAGTGGGCGGAGCGCTGGCGGATGAGTCTCGTCTGCGCGCCGCCTCTGCGCCCACTGCTTGGATGCTCTGACCGTGCTCGAAGTTCGGTACGTCAAGTTCGTCCCCTACTCCCTCCCGGTCGTGCTGTCCCAGTACTACGACTGGGAGCACATCGAGCACGTGCAC
>NW_017811115.1:0-211 GCF_001891065.2 Hippocampus comes
GGGGGGCGTCATGTTGACACACGCCCGTGTCGCCTTGGCAACCAGCAACAATTATCCGCTCACGACCCTCCCCGTGATTCATCAACACGTCGGGTCGCACATGTACCGGGCCGTGCATACATCAGCACTTAACACGCTGGCATGACACGACTTGTCAGACTTTGGGGAGGTGCCATCACACACAGACATACACACACACACACACACACAC
>NW_017811117.1:0-211 GCF_001891065.2 Hippocampus comes
CACAGGATGAAGTATTTCAATATTTGATCAAAAATGCTCGCCATACTAAATTTGGAAAAGACCATCATTTTGACAAGATAAATACCTACGATGCCTTTCAAAATCAGGTCCCTGTTCGCGACTATGAGGGCTTGAAAAAATATATTGAATTAATCAAAAATGGGCAATCAGACGTCCTTTGGAAAGGTCGCCCAAAGTATTTTGCCAAAAC
>NW_017811118.1:0-211 GCF_001891065.2 Hippocampus comes
TTTTTTTTTTTTATTCTACCCAACTATTAGGGTCACAGGTGAGCTAGAGGTACTTTGGGCAAGAGTTACTACCTGAATTGGTGGTCAGCCAATCACAGGGCACACATAAAGATCAAAAAGCAATCACATTGACGTCCAATGAAGCTAAAATATGTTTCTGGAATGTGAGAGGATGTCAGAGTAACTGGAGATAACCGACGCCACCACGGAC
>NW_017811119.1:0-211 GCF_001891065.2 Hippocampus comes
CACCCCTCCCAGCGTTCGGTCCGGGATCGGGGACTACACCCAACACCTCCTCCCGCACCTCTGCGAGCACGCCGACGTCGACGTCTTCGTGGAGTCGCTCGGCGAGGGCGACGACGACCCCGCGCGCTGGGCCGCGCCCGTCACCGCGCGCCCCGCGGTGGAGCTCGACCCGCGCGCCTACGACCAGGTGCTGTACCAGCTGGGGAACGAG
>NW_017811120.1:0-211 GCF_001891065.2 Hippocampus comes
AAATCAGTTTTCTACCGCCAATTTTTTAATCAAATAAATGTAGTTACTAATTTTGTCCACCGGAGGGCAAACTGAGCACCACTGAAACTACTAATTGTAAAATTGACTGTTACGCAACATATGAGGTCTGATTGTGATACACTAATGAAGGCTAAAATGATGGCAAGTTTCAGGAGCAAAGTAAGCCTACGTCATGTTAAAAAAAAAAAAA
>NW_017811121.1:0-211 GCF_001891065.2 Hippocampus comes
CACGGCGAGCTGGCGCGCCTCGCGGTTGGGGTAGACCGCGGGGTGCAGCACATCCAGCCACCCCGCGAGGGGATCGTCGCCGATCGCCGGCACCACCAGCAGATCGCGCGCCCGCGTGGCCGCCACGTAGACCAGGCGGACGGACTCCTCCTCTTCGCGCGCCAGCTCCTGCTCCGCCACCGCGGCCAGGTCCGGCGGCACGCAGTCGCAC
>NW_017811122.1:0-211 GCF_001891065.2 Hippocampus comes
CATATCAAATCCATCCGGCATCCTTATCTGTTGTCGATCGAGAGGGTCGAGCAGGTGCATGGTGAGTTGTTGATGGTCACAGAACTTGCGGAAAAGAATCTCCATGAGCTTCAAGGTGAGCATCGCAAAGGGAATCAGCCCGGTATCCCACGCGAGCGATTATTATCTTATCTGCTCGAGGTCGCCGAAGTATTGGATGTGTTAAACTTCG
>NW_017811123.1:0-211 GCF_001891065.2 Hippocampus comes
CATAGACCTTACGCTTCCCGCTCGGCCTGACAACACGGCTCGGCAATTGGTGTGCAGCTAGTTCTTCTTCAAGGACATACTCGCGAGACCAATCCGCTTGTTGGGTCAGCCGCACGCTGGCCGATCGGTCATTACCTTTCTTTCGAGGAGCGATATGGCCAAGTTCCTTGTCAGGGAACTGACTCTTGAAGCCTTGGAGGAGCGGTTCTAG
>NW_017811124.1:0-211 GCF_001891065.2 Hippocampus comes
CATCACGTCCAGCAGCACCAGGTCCGGCGAAGGTGTCGCGGCATCCTCGACGATCGCCAACGCCTCGGCGCCGTCTGGCGCGGTCAACACCTCGACCGGCATGGACTCGAGGTAGGCCTGCATCAGCTCGACGTTCTGGTCGTTGTCGTCGACGACCAGGATGACCGAGCCGGCCGGGTCGAAGTCGGGCTCGGCAGAGGCCGGGTCGGTC
>NW_017811126.1:0-211 GCF_001891065.2 Hippocampus comes
CATCGTTTCCAGCACTTCCGATTTGGCGGCCGCGACCTGTGCCCCGATCACGCCAAAACTGGACTTTAGCGAGTGACCGCAACGACGAGCCGAAACCCAGTCCCTTTCGTCAACAGCCGTTCTCGCTTCGCCGATAATCTTCGGAGCTTCTTCGATACAGATGTTCCGCAAGGTAAAGACCAATTCTAAATCTCCCGCGGTTGATTGGAGC
>NW_017811128.1:0-211 GCF_001891065.2 Hippocampus comes
CATGTGCGTGACTTTCTGGCCTGTCTTCTTGCCGTCCGGGTTGCCTGTATCGGTTGGGATCAATCCGACCTCTTCCATCATCCCGGCCCATTCCTTGTTGTGATAGCCGCTTCGTGATGGCTTTCCAAAATGGTGCTGCTTCAGATGGCACATTTCATGGACCAGAGTTGAAAGTACCTCGGCTGTGGTCCGCTCTCTGAAGGTTTCAGGG
>NW_017811129.1:0-211 GCF_001891065.2 Hippocampus comes
CAGAAACTGCAGCGAATTCAAAATCTCAGTGCTCAGCTTATTTTTGAGTTGCCACGACATTCACACTGTACGCCATTGCTCAAACAGCTGCACTGGTTGCCTGTTCGTGAGCGGGTGTTTTTCAAAGTTTGCTGCTTGGTTCACAAAGCTCTGCGAAATGATGAGCCTAAATACATTCGAGAGCTCTTGGAATTAAACAATTTTGAAACGC
>NW_017811131.1:0-211 GCF_001891065.2 Hippocampus comes
GTTTGAAGACAGGATGATGACCACAATGTCGTCGCCGTGTGCCTTCAGACCCACCGGAACCCGTGCTTCCTGCAGTCGTCGCCCGGCGACGAGCCCCGCCCCCTGCAGAAAGACGCCTGGTGCCCCCTGGGCCGGGGCGACGTCTTCTCCCTGCTGCCGGGACAGCTCATGTTTCGAGTGGCGTCGGCGGGCGGAGGACCGCCGGCGGCGG
>NW_017811132.1:0-211 GCF_001891065.2 Hippocampus comes
CAGCAATTATCCTTCTAGTAATCAACTAATTAACTAGTTAAAACAAATTCAATTTGTTCTTTTTTTATTTCTACAACTTAAAAAATGCAAAGAAAATTAATCAGTTTACTTTCTAGTATAAAACGCAAAGAAAATCAGTCTTTAAAAAGCTATATTAAACGAAATGCAAAGTATATAGAGTTTCAACTTTTCCAATATATTCAGAGAAACC
>NW_017811133.1:0-211 GCF_001891065.2 Hippocampus comes
CAGCAGACATTTCGATGGAATTTTTATTTTGATCTTTCAATACTACTTTTTTTGATCCTTCACTAAGTAATAAACTATTGCCCTTGGGAGTAGTAATCACAATATTTTTTTTATCATCATCAAAGAGGACTTTGAGTTTTGATTTAGTGACAATCGCTTTCTTTGTATTTTTCTTATCTGGCTTAAGAGGTGGCGGCTTTTTTTTGCTATA
>NW_017811134.1:0-211 GCF_001891065.2 Hippocampus comes
CAGTAGAATATAGTTGGTATCTTTTATTGAAAAATCAGGCGAGCTTCTCAATGCACGTAACTGGTGGAGAATACTGTCTCTTGATTTTTTTTGCCCAATGGCATTTGCTCCGATAAAGCATAGTAAAATGATCGCGAATGCGACTTTTTGCATAGTGGTTGGGCAACTAATTTTCATGGGCTTTTTGAACATTTCCGTAGCAGGTAATAAA
>NW_017811135.1:0-211 GCF_001891065.2 Hippocampus comes
CAGTTACAGTAGACACATTGCAATAACTAATGCGTATGCATCTAAGTGGCTGAAATAAATAGTTATTTTGTTACAAAAGTGTAACAATTCAAAATTAAACCAGATAAATCATGCAATTAGCACAGCTTGTTCAATATGCCTAAATACCGCAACCGTCAGCGACGGGATCAGTTCAGTGCCTGGCTGGCACGCGGAGTGGCGATGCTGGTGC
>NW_017811137.1:0-211 GCF_001891065.2 Hippocampus comes
CCAACGGTATGAAAAAAAAGAGATTGACCAGACTATTTATAGCACTTGTCCTAATTATGCTTTTCGCATGTGAAAAGCAGGAAGAAATCCTTGAACTGGATGACCGAATTGAAAATACAGAAGCCCCATCCCATAGTTATACAGAAGTTTTTCCATCCAGTGATTCAGAATTACAAAAGAGCATCGATAAGATTTTGTTGGAGTCCGTAGG
>NW_017811138.1:0-211 GCF_001891065.2 Hippocampus comes
CCACACGATAGGGTTTCGTTTTCGACACCTCGCTCATAGGTACGAACATCAAACACTGCATTACTTTTCTGCTCCACAAAATTAATATTACAGCCTTTTTGGCCATAAAGACCATAGCGCAAACGCTCTCCTTCAGAAAAAACATCATAATCCTTCAATGTGTCGACTAGCTGTACATGGTGCGGTGAACCTGTATTGAGAAAAGAATAGG
>NW_017811139.1:0-211 GCF_001891065.2 Hippocampus comes
CCATTAATCAGCAATATTAATTTAAAAAGCTGGAACAAATAGAGCAGGCTACATATCATTTATTTAGCCTGCTTTTTTATTGAGAAACCATTTTGAAAAAAACAGTTATTTTTCCCATTTTATTGGCTTTTGCACTCACAGGATGTGCTGATAGACCCGATTCTTCTGCTAATCAGACAGTATCAACGAATACAATTGATCATATTGATAC
>NW_017811141.1:0-211 GCF_001891065.2 Hippocampus comes
CCAGACGTTCATGTTGGCGACACTACGGAAGAGTGACACCGGCGAAGGGAGTTCGGGAAGGCGGGCAGCCTGGCGGACATGCCCGGACAAAGAGTCGATGGGTCCGGGGTGGACCGTCGGAGTCATTGGGGGCTTGAGTGGGCTTTTGAAGCATAACCGCCCGGTTGCGGTCTAATTGGTGGGAGGGGGAACTTGTATTCGAGTTAGTTTG
>NW_017811142.1:0-211 GCF_001891065.2 Hippocampus comes
CCAGCGCCTTGCCGATGGGCCGGAAAACGATACGTTGCGCGAACGCCTGGAAGAGGTTTACCAGCAATGCATGCGTGCCTTGGATGAGTTTGGTCGTTTCCGCCAAAAATGGGTTGCTGCCAAGCGTGAAAAGTTCCGTGCAACCCTGGAAAAAGTTGATTTGGGTGAGCGTTACGCCGAGCTCAAGTACAATATGAAGTTACAGCGTTAC
>NW_017811143.1:0-211 GCF_001891065.2 Hippocampus comes
CCCAACGGATATGCAAGAAAAATTGCCCGGCGGTAGGCACGTTAACCGAAAATTCCAGCGCCGCGGCGTCGAACAGCTGCACCCAGTCCTCGCGAAAGCGAGCGCCCGCAGACAGTGGCTCCACTTCAGGATGAATCACGGTCGCGGTGGGCGGCCGCAACATGTCTTGCGCAACATCGCGGGCCGCCGATTCGTACAGCTCGAATGCGAG
>NW_017811144.1:0-204 GCF_001891065.2 Hippocampus comes
ACACACACACACACACACACACACACACAAAGCGGCTGACAACCGAGTGTGTAATTATCCTCTACTGCGTGTAACGTGACCCTTGCCATGGTGGGAACCCGAAGCGCTTCTGCATGAGGTCACTGCTCTGATGTTTTAGGGGGTGGTGAGGGGGTTGGGAGGAGAGGAAGCAAATGACAACTGAGAGAGAGCAGACCTCGGCCA
>NW_017811145.1:0-211 GCF_001891065.2 Hippocampus comes
CCCATACGATTTTGAAAAAAGCGCAGTTCGTCTAGCCTGCGCCCCCTATGGAGCGGCACCCTAGGTGCCGCTATAATCTCGCGGAAGCCTTCGCGACGCCGTGTGCGCGTCAATTTGTTCGCTCTTCACAAGAGGTCAGATATGCCTTTGGCCCTTGTCAGAAGGGCCCTTTCGCGCGAGGGTCCGCGCTCGCATGTGCAAAAGATAAAGA
>NW_017811147.1:0-211 GCF_001891065.2 Hippocampus comes
TTTTTTTTTTCCTTTTCCTTGTTGCTCAAAAACAACTTGACCCAGCGTCGAGTGTTCGAGCCTCCACAATTGGTGAAATGGCTGCTCTGGACTTGCCACTGAAGCAGATCAAGCGGACGTGGCTAACATCAGCTCATCAGCTAACATCCGCCTCGTCGAACCACCGTGTGGTTTATCGGCCTTTAGCTTGTCTTGATTGTGCCAACACAAA
>NW_017811148.1:0-211 GCF_001891065.2 Hippocampus comes
CCCCTATATCTTTGTCTGCCTGGAGAGCGCCATCCACGGCGTGTCACGCGATACCGCTTTGGCCTCGCAGATCGCGGAGCAGCACGACCGGGCGGTCCAGATGTTTGTCGACAATATTGAGCGCAATCTTCGTAATGCGATGTCGGGGCGGGAAGGTTATGGCGCCGAGATCGATGGGGTCGTTGAGAAGATCACGGAACTTATGCAAGAG
>NW_017811149.1:0-211 GCF_001891065.2 Hippocampus comes
CCCCCGGCGCACCTGACAAGCTGGAGGCGGAAAGGAGGCAATTTTTTAGACCAGCTAAAAGCAGATCTAAGTTGTGGCGCAGGTCGTGCACTGCCATTTTGGTGCATTTGATTCGGGTGCAGGCAGACAGATTCGTGGATGTCATCGGATTTCATCCATGAATATGTCGACAGTGTTCATCAATGAATCATTGTAGAAATCACTTCATTGA
>NW_017811150.1:0-211 GCF_001891065.2 Hippocampus comes
CCCTACCCGTTCCGGTAGCGTCGATCCGTTTTCAGTACGTTGTTGGGGATGCTCTTGGTCCGTGGGTAATCTTGCCTGACGAACCTTTGTCGCACAAAATGGAGAAAAATTTCAGGGAAAACGACTATCGCTTTTCCGGGTTGATTGAGACCGTGGCCATCAGCCCACAATTTCTCAATCAGCGCGCCGCCGACTTCAAATAGGTGAATAA
>NW_017811152.1:0-211 GCF_001891065.2 Hippocampus comes
CCTAGAGTATAAACCTGATGCTTTCAGCGACTTGAGACCAATCAAGTTGCTGCATGGAGAAAATCGTGCTTGACCGCGCATCCACCAACACTTCACAGTGTCTTAATTCCCATCAACAGGCGTATCGAGCGCTGTTGTAGTCGAATACTACCTTCGGGCTCTTTACTTTTCCATTGTGCTGAATGACCGAACCGTTCTAGACCATATTCAC
>NW_017811153.1:0-211 GCF_001891065.2 Hippocampus comes
CCTTAAGGGTGGGGCAATTTTTCCAAATTTAAGGTCCCTTTTCGCAGCAAAATCCTTCAAGGCGGCTTCAATCGTCTCCCGGCTCCATGGCTCAAGTCCCTGCAGTGCATCATGTACATCCCGCAATATTTCGACGGCCCCCTCCTTTTCAACGACCCCTTGGGCTTTTTCATCGAGTTTTAGCGGCCGCTCCATAAACATAAACTGTGCA
>NW_017811154.1:0-211 GCF_001891065.2 Hippocampus comes
CCTTCGAGGAAGCACGTTTTCGTGAACTCATGCTCTTTGGTGACGAGCTCCGGGTGTGGGAGGAAGACGAAGACCCAGCCCTCTTGGTGGCTCAGATCTTCAAGGATCGCAAGATCGCCACGGGGAAGATCGGGATGGAGGAGCAAGTCCGTTTCTTTCTCTACGATGGCATTCGCCAGCGTGCCCCTCAGCTCGAGTATCTGAGTGCGAC
>NW_017811155.1:0-211 GCF_001891065.2 Hippocampus comes
CCGAAACGTTGGACAGCGCTTTGGCTTCAATCACCAGTTTCGCCAACCGGCGAATGAGTTTGGGCGCCGTGCCACACATTTCAGACACCGCTTCCGGGGTGTAGACCGACAGGCGCTCTTTAAGGAGCGAATAAACTGTGCGCACCTGAACGTCTTTGCCGCCCTCAAGCGTGACCGTGAAGGCCGCTTCCAAGTTAGGCTTGTGGCCATC
>NW_017811157.1:0-211 GCF_001891065.2 Hippocampus comes
GTCGGGATTCAGGCCTTTCGATTCAGCGGCGTCCGCTCTCGTTGGTATCGAATTGGTTAACATGATCCGCAAAGGCCAATTACATCAGTTTCATCGAAACACTGGTTGAAACTGGAGACCCTCAAAATGCAAAAACATCTGAATAAAACGGCATCAAGCGCAGCGGGTATCGGCCTTTTCCTGATCGGTTGCGCCATGGCAGGGCTTGGAC
>NW_017811158.1:0-211 GCF_001891065.2 Hippocampus comes
CCGCGTGTCGCTGCCGGGATCACCTTCTCGCCCGCTTTGCCGGATGAGGCTTTGAACGCCTTGCGCCAAATCCCAACCTGGATGGCTGGTCAGGCCAAGGCCTTGGCCGTTTACGACAAACCGTTTTGGCGCGAGGCAGGACTGTCCGGCGACGCCATGAGCCAGCGCGGGCCGATGGTCGAAATCCACGATGCCTCTCCGCATCATGGCG
>NW_017811160.1:0-211 GCF_001891065.2 Hippocampus comes
CCGCTCGTCTCTGCCTGTATATTGAGTGTGTGCTTTTTCTGTGATGCGCGGCAGTGCTTGAGCTAATTTCTCAAGGGGACACTAGTATTGGTGGATTAATCAATGGCCACCTGTCTGTGATTGGATGGTCCATGTCAGGATAACCATAAAGATTAGCACTTCATGAGAGGCAGATAATTGTGTGAGGAGTCATGTACACTGAGAAAAAGGA
>NW_017811162.1:0-211 GCF_001891065.2 Hippocampus comes
CTAATAAATGCATTGTCTTCATTAATTTTTTTCAGTTTGCTATTTCTGATTTCTTTAACGAAGTTAGGAAATATTCGCTGTCCTAATTTTGGGGGGAACTACCTATCCTGCCTTCTCTATTTTAGCAAAATGTCGGTTTTATTTTTTGGTCGATGTTTAAAATTGTTTTACAATCCTTATTGTACTTTTTACACTTAATAAAGAATTATTC
>NW_017811163.1:0-211 GCF_001891065.2 Hippocampus comes
TACTAGTTTTGAAATCAGAAGCCAGTAAAAAAAAAAAAATTAAAAATTTCAACTATTTTTCAATTTATTTAAAAAAGGAGGTTGGTTATAAAAATGCTTCTAATATCTCAGGAACGTTAAAAGTGAAGAAAAATTTTAATTTTGCATTTAGTAAGAAACATACGTGAATAAAAATACATTCGTGCGCACACACACACACACACACACACAC
>NW_017811164.1:0-211 GCF_001891065.2 Hippocampus comes
CTATTTAACATCATGTATTTGGTCCAAATGTGTGTACCTTGATAAAGGCGTGAAGCCGAAACAATGGTAAAATACAGTTTTTCTAGTGTGTGAAGTATTGTGTTTCCCTTCCCTGCCTTACCCATCAACTTGTCAGCATGAGTCTTCATGAGTTGAGTTTGTTATAGCTACCAGGGAACTACTGGTGTGTGCAGCTGAGTTGAGTTTGTTA
>NW_017811165.1:0-211 GCF_001891065.2 Hippocampus comes
CTATGACGTGACGAACCCAACCTTCCTCAAATGCGTGCGCCTGATGGAGGCAAACGTTGAGGAACCGCTCAGTTTGGAAGAACTCTGCGCCAACCTCAGCATCTCGCCGCGCCAGCTGCAAAGGCTGTTCAAGAAGTTTGCCAAAACCGGGCCGCACGCCTTCTATGCGCGCTTGCGCCTGGACCGCGCCAAGCAGATGCTGCGCAGAACC
>NW_017811166.1:0-211 GCF_001891065.2 Hippocampus comes
CTAGGGGTTTAATTCCCCGTGGCAGTTAATTCTACAACTACCTTTACCTATTTTCTTTGAAAGAACTTTACCGTCACTTACTTTATCAAAAATGTAATAGAGATGTTCTTTTTAGCTTTAGTATTAATTTGGGCATAAAATCAATAGCTTACTAAAGAAAAACTAACTCAATTTTTAATTTAATTGAGTTAGTTTATCGGTTTATTATAAC
>NW_017811167.1:0-211 GCF_001891065.2 Hippocampus comes
CTCACCGCACGCAACGAACCGATGTCACGGAGGGAATGGCCGGATGCGATTGCCCGATCCATTTTCGGCTTCGAGGGCACGATCCTGTGCCCGAACAAGCGGGTCTGGCCATTGCCGGAGGTCGACAAGATCTTGGGAGACCCGCGCTGGTTCTCGTACTACTTCGAAGAGACGGATGGCCACCCGCGCCGCACACCACGTCTTCTCGAGC
>NW_017811168.1:0-211 GCF_001891065.2 Hippocampus comes
CTCATATTGCACCTGACCTAGTAAAGGTAACATCCCAAAAAACAAACAGATTTGTGTAACCAAAAAACGCATTTTGAGTTTATTTGAGGGTCAAAGGTAAACAAAAAGTGTACCGAGCAAATTTCACTCGATGTAAGCCCATATTTTATAGCTGATAATTATGAAAACAATGCTTTAAGTGCTAAATTTGCATATGTTTTTTAACAATAAG
>NW_017811170.1:0-211 GCF_001891065.2 Hippocampus comes
CTCCATCGAGCCGTTGGCGACCTGGGAAAAACGATCGGTATCCCGCATGGGATTGAGCGGGCCGTCGTGGTGGGAGCCTTCGGCGAAGACCAGGGAGCCCATGTCCGGCGTGACGTCCACCAGGGGAATCCACACGGTCAGGCTCTTGGCGGTATCGAGGGGAATGTAGCTGAGGTCCTGGTGCCAGGGGGTGCCGGGGCCACCTCCGGGC
>NW_017811171.1:0-211 GCF_001891065.2 Hippocampus comes
CTCCTCCAGGCTGCCGGCCTCGAGCTCCCCGTTGGAGAGCGCCACGAGGAGCGCCGCCACGCCCACGTCGTGAAGGAGCGCGACCAGGAAGGCGCGCTCGGCTTTGGCGCCCTTGCCGGCCTTCTGAAGCACGAAGCGGGCGAGCGCTGCGGTGGCCGTGCTGTGCCGGCGCAGCGACTCCATGGCCTCTTCGTAGCCCTTGGCCTTGAAC
>NW_017811172.1:0-211 GCF_001891065.2 Hippocampus comes
CTCCGAGTTCTTCCGCCGCGGATCCGAGCGAATCACTGATGCTGTTCGCTATGCTCGTCGACTGACCAGTCTGGCCGTGGGCTACGGGCTTCTCGCCGGGATCGTCCTGTGGCTTGCCGCTCCGTCGGTCGAGTTTCTCATGGGGGATGACTTCGCGGAGTCCGTCGATGCGCTGCGGTGGATCGCAGCGATTCCGGCAATCCGAGCGACC
>NW_017811173.1:0-211 GCF_001891065.2 Hippocampus comes
CTCTGGAATTTCAAGAGCAAGGGCATATATAACTGCAGGAGGTGAAGTAGGAAATAAATGAATAGAAGAAGAGGGGAAAAACAGAATAAATTATGAAATTGCAGAGTTGATATTACATATTATTCTTCAAATATAATCTCTCTTTTCCCTTTTCACGTGATAGTGCTTTTTCTTTTTGCTCACCTGGGTTATTTTGGACCCTAAGTAGAAA
>NW_017811174.1:0-211 GCF_001891065.2 Hippocampus comes
CTCGAGGAGCGCTCGATACTTGTTGAGTTCGGCCTTGGTGGGTTTCGGCATCGACGGTGTCCGATCGCGCGAGATGGTGGAAGTGTGCAGAAAATCCCATCGGCGTCCTGCACCACCGCGCGGGGCGCGAACGGGATCGTTCGCGCCCGGAACCGCGGTTTTGCCAGCCGGCGGGGCGGGGACCATACGTCGCGCCTCGGCGACGGTCAAG
>NW_017811175.1:0-211 GCF_001891065.2 Hippocampus comes
CTCGTCTTTTAAAGCGTTACGCGGCAAAATGGATCCACGTTCGGTGAATGGTGGGGTGTTTTTGGGACTGAATGGCATAGTGATTAAAAGTCACGGATCATCTGATTCTTATGCTTTTTATTCTGCTCTTGGAATGGCGCATGATATGGCCAGCCAAGGCCTGATGGATCGTATTGGACGTGGTATTAAGCGTTTCAATCAGACTGAGGCA
>NW_017811177.1:0-211 GCF_001891065.2 Hippocampus comes
CTTATCGTTTGGATATTGCTATTCTTCTTTTTTAGCGGTATCGGACAATTGATCTATTGGATTGTTGAAATTGTTGGCAAACGGGATACGTTACCTGTTACATCATAAAAAAATGACCCTGGGGCATTTGAAGCCAAAACTCGAGTCACTTTTTTCACCAAAACCACACCATGGCATAAGTGGCCATGACCCCAATATTTGATATAATGCC
>NW_017811178.1:0-211 GCF_001891065.2 Hippocampus comes
CTTCAGCCCCTTGAGACGCCTATTCTCTTCTCGAAGGGCCGCGTTCTCTGCCTCAAGCGCGCAGACGCGCTCACGAAGTGCTGAAACTTCCGCAAGAAGCTGCTCGACAAGACCGATAAGCTCGTCTTTCGAGAGATCTTTGAGACCGGACGACGACATAAAAACAATGAATCACATCCTGCTTCAGATGTGAATCGAGAAAAGATTTTTA
>NW_017811179.1:0-211 GCF_001891065.2 Hippocampus comes
CTTCGACGGTGCCGCCCACCGCACCGACGCGCTCCACGTCGCCGCAGACCTCCTCGACCATCGCCGAAAGCGCTTCCATCCTCTCGCGTAGAGGATCCTCCGCCGGCAAGCCCGGCAACCCGCTTTCCGCAGACCCCTCAATGAGTGCGAAGTGCGCCTCGCGCCATGCTGCAAGGCTGGCAAGTAGCTCCTTCTTCATCCGCTCGCGGTC
>NW_017811180.1:0-211 GCF_001891065.2 Hippocampus comes
CTTCGGTGGGCGGCGGTGGCGGCCCCGGCGGCGGTGGCGGACCCCCTGGAGGCTGAGCGATGCGACGTCGTGTTCTTCTCTCCGTCGTGCTGCTGGGCGTGTCCGCATCTGCCAGCGCGCACCCCAGCGCTCCCTCACCAGCTGGCTGGGAAGCCTGCAATTCCGCCGAGCTCGGCGACGCCTGTCGCTACGAGGACGCCCACCACATCTA
>NW_017811182.1:0-211 GCF_001891065.2 Hippocampus comes
CTTGCGGCAAAAAGTGAAAGTTTTGACACAATTGGAGCAGTTTAAAGGTAAGGGCGAATCAAATTTGCAGGCATAGTGCTTTGGGGTCTTTGATGGTATTCTAGTCTAAAATTCCAAGCACATTACGGCTTAGCTCACGGTCATGTCGATCTTTAGAGGGTATATCTCACAGTTACGAGCTCCAATATGACCATTCATCTGTCGCGGACTC
>NW_017811183.1:0-211 GCF_001891065.2 Hippocampus comes
CTTGTAAGAGCCGTTGTCAAAACTGGTTTACTCGGTCAAAGAAGCTCGGGAGGGGCAAGTACGATTACCCAACAACTGGCCAAACTCTTATTTACTGGACCAAAAGCCAGCAGTTTCGCAAAACGAGTTTTCCAAAAGTTAAAGGAATGGATTATTGCAGTTAGACTGGAAAGGAGATATACAAAGGAAGAGATTATCCAAATGTATCTTA
>NW_017811184.1:0-211 GCF_001891065.2 Hippocampus comes
CTTTGCAGACAACCTTTATTTTGGTAAAATATTTTTAAATTTAATTTTCTGGATAGAAGTACAGTCGTATCTTGACTTGAAAGAAATGTGCACAAGTACATGGAAAATATGCTAATTTAACACATTAAGATCCCGGATTGAAATCCCCGTTGCCAGCTTTAAAACTGAATTGGACGCGCTCACCAGTCGTTTACCGTGCCACCCCGAGCAG
>NW_017811185.1:0-211 GCF_001891065.2 Hippocampus comes
CTTGGAAACTCTGCTGGGTAACGGCAAAAAACTCTAGGTCAGAAGCTGTCATGCTAGAACAAAAGTTGAAAAACCTTAACAGGAGCCGACTCATTCAATTCATGCTTAAGTATGAACAAGACATCGGGAGTCCAGACGAATTGCTTTTGCTCAAGCAATTGTCTGGATGCTGACTGCAAACGTCAGCATTCGAGTCTCTCATCGCCCACAG
>NW_017811186.1:0-211 GCF_001891065.2 Hippocampus comes
CTGAAAGCCCGAACTCATGAAGGCGCCGGATTTCTGGTATAGCAAGCCTGGGATCTGGTCCGCCCTTCTGGCACCCCTTGCCGCGATCTGGACATATGGTGCGGCCCGGCGCCAGCGGCGCGGAGGCGCGGGCGCGCGACCGGGCGTTCCGGTGATCTGTGTCGGCAATATCAACGTGGGCGGCAGCGGCAAGACGCCTACAGTCATTGCC
>NW_017811187.1:0-211 GCF_001891065.2 Hippocampus comes
CTGAATGCGCAAGTATTGCAAAACGCAGTGAAGGCTCCTTACGCGTTGCCCTGTTTCGTATCCGCGCTTCCCTGCGCCGCTGCATCGAATCCCAAACTTCAGCCAAGGAGGTACAGCCATGATTCCAGATCAACTTGAGCAACAAATCTATCAGTGTCTCGACGGCAAAATTTCAGATGCTGAAAAACAGGCCTTGTTTCTCGAACTCAAA
>NW_017811188.1:0-211 GCF_001891065.2 Hippocampus comes
CTTGGCCAGTCATAACCATCTTTGTTTATTCGATGATCATTCGAATGACTTTAAAGAGTAAGATGACCCATTTGATTAGCACTCGGTGATGGGAGAACCACAAAAGAGGTCAGATCGTTTTTAAGATAATCACATCCTGACACAAAACGCTCCGCCGGCACTTTTTCTCCAACTTTATCGTACGAGATGAGGTGCTGCCCGGACCTGCCCA
>NW_017811190.1:0-211 GCF_001891065.2 Hippocampus comes
CTGCGGGTGCTGCGGTCTGACCCGCGATGACGCCGCCTGCTGCTCGGGGGACGGGGAGTCGGAGGCCCCTTGCCTGCCGGGCGAGCCCTGCGAGTGCCCGTGCTGCATCAAAGTCGTGGCGTCAACCTCGGCCATCTCATTTAGCAGCCCTGCGGACCTGTTCTGGGACCCCGCCCCCGCGGCACTGGTATCCCCTGTGCTGGCCAACCCC
>NW_017811191.1:0-211 GCF_001891065.2 Hippocampus comes
CTGTAAGGCGTTGAAAGGTATTAAAAAGTCCTCCCTGCTGCAGATTTCTAAGCGTGGGGGCAATTTGAGTCGTTTGGCTAATTATCGAATTGCTTTCAAAGTTTAAGTAAGACAATCCAAACTGACCATTTAAACTTATGGTCTCTTTTGGGGTATAATTCAAAATGGCGAACGCATTATAATTGTATTGCAATGAATTGGTGTTCCCTTC
>NW_017811193.1:0-211 GCF_001891065.2 Hippocampus comes
CTGATGTCGCCCATTGAAAATTCAGACAACAAGCTAAAGATTATGTGAACAACAAATAGAGCAAGCCCATGGTTTACCACTGTTTTTTTGCTCAATATATAGGCTACAATAAAATAAAGAGGTATAGCTATAAATGCATTGATAAGGAAACGGTTTTCAAAAATATAGGTTTCGTAGAAAGCTTGGTCACCACCAGTATTAATTTGATTGC
>NW_017811194.1:0-211 GCF_001891065.2 Hippocampus comes
CTGGAAAGTACAAAGAGGTGTCGAAGAGTGGCTATTTAAAACATCCACAAAAGGTAACCAACTAGTAGGAGAGTTAAACCTACCAAGCGGAAAGCAAAAATTAGAGTTAAATCTACAAATGGATCCCATCGAAGCAACAACATTTTCAAGTTTTACAGGTGTATTTGAAGATGCTGACAAAAGAAAAGTGGTGGTTTATGCGAATCAATAC
>NW_017811195.1:0-211 GCF_001891065.2 Hippocampus comes
CTGGGAGCGACTGCCCTGCGTCGTAATCGGCAAAGCGGTACTCGCCTGACGCTGTTGTCAGCGTGCCGCCGACATCGACGATCTCCTGCAGGATTTTGCCTTGGCCTGACAAGGCAACTCGTGCCGCAAGTTGGGTTCGCGTTTGAGGAATCGCAAACGGCGGCGTACCCTGGCAAGTCGGCACGGCGACATAGTAAGTGAGGTAGCGGTC
>NW_017811196.1:0-211 GCF_001891065.2 Hippocampus comes
CGACACGTCCGGCACCGTGCAGGGGCGACGAATCCAGCGCCACACGCACGTTCTTCCAGCCAAACCCGCTCGTCTTCTTGGCGAGCTCCACCGTCCGGTCCACGAGCTTCTTGTCGAGGTCGTGCGCGATCATACGCGTGCGGAATCGAACCAGCGTGCCCTGACCAAAGGGCGCTTCGTCCCGCCCCAGCGTCCCAAGCACCAGTTGCCA
>NW_017811197.1:0-211 GCF_001891065.2 Hippocampus comes
CTGCATGATGTGATCTTTAGGCCGGAAAGTCTCATCAAATCGGATGAATGCGGTCTTGTTGGTGATTATGTGGGCAGAAGCACCGCTGTCCACGAGTAGTCCATATTGCTGTGCTCCCTTGGGTCGCCATTCACTCACCAGGAGCGATAATGTTTCTTCTTCTTCCCTCGAAGATTTGGCTTGGTCTCTGCCACGGAAAACTTTTTCCGAA
>NW_017811198.1:0-211 GCF_001891065.2 Hippocampus comes
TTTTTTTTAGCTGATGAAACAATCTCAAGAAGCTACGCTAATGTTTTGGCAGTTTTGACTCCCATAACCCGCCAAGCTCCGAAGTGAACTGCGCGAGAAAGCCGAAGCTCACAATTGCCCTCGTTTGCTCTCTTTGTCTCCATCTCTTCCGTCTCCAGACGTCGCTGATCAGGATTATCAAGAACGCAGACGAGAAACAAGCTTAGTGAGC
>NW_017811200.1:0-211 GCF_001891065.2 Hippocampus comes
CGAGGCGCTCGCGGAGGCTGGCCCCGTTGGCCTGCATGTCGATGTTGCGGAACACGCAGAAGACCGTGTCCGCCTCGATGCCCTCGAGGTGCGTCGCGATGCTCTCGATGGACTCTTCGTCGTAGCGCGAGCGGTGCCCGGCCGGGCCCGGAAGGCGTACGTAGACGAGCTCGCTCGTGACCGGCGCGTCGAAGGTGAGCGGGTCGTAGGC
>NW_017811201.1:0-211 GCF_001891065.2 Hippocampus comes
CGCACGGCGTTGCGGATCAGGTTCTCGAGCATCGTGCGGAGCAGCTCGGGATCGCCGCGCACGATCGGACCCTCGCCGTCGTCGTCGGGCAGCGCCAGGTTGGGGACGAGCGGCACCGACGAGCGCTGCGCGTACGGACCCACGTGCAGCGTCGCGTCGACGACGAGGTCGTTGAGCTCGACCTCCTCGCGCAGCAGCGGCTCGCGCATCA
>NW_017811202.1:0-211 GCF_001891065.2 Hippocampus comes
CGATGCTCATGGAGCGCTCCGGCTTTAGGGGAACGATCCTGGTGATTTCGGACTGATGGCTGCCTGACAGTCGGTGGACTGCGGCCCTCGGACGTCGGTCTCGAATTAGACTTTCAGTATCCTCTCCTCCAGAGCTACTAATCCTCCTCTCGTGTGTCCTGACCTGTCGCAGTTTGACCTCTGCTAACTCTTTATTGTCAATAAAGCCCTT
>NW_017811203.1:0-211 GCF_001891065.2 Hippocampus comes
CGCCATCGACCTCAGTAAATCCGTATCGCGCAGCCTGCCAGGGGCGGCGTCCGAGGCTGAAAATCAACTGATCTCAGAAACGCGGCGGCTGGTCGGCAGCTATGAGCAGTCCGAAGTGATGATCAAGGCCGGGCTCTATTCCGAAGGGTCGGACCCGCTGTTGGATAAGGCCGTGCGCGTTCACGGTGAATTGGATGGCTTCTTCGGAAAA
>NW_017811204.1:0-211 GCF_001891065.2 Hippocampus comes
CGTCAATGAAAGCCAGGTCGTTGATAGCGCCTGATATGTTGAATACGCCCTGAATCTGCGACGGGATCGTTCCCGCGTTTGCGCTGCTATTGCCGAATACACCGCCATTGTCAGTGAGGAATGTCTGGACCGCAGCCGATAACGGCGCGGAGTCGCTTGAATCGAATGTGCCGGCCGTCGACGCGATGACAGCGCCCGCGGAGACGCCGCC
>NW_017811205.1:0-211 GCF_001891065.2 Hippocampus comes
CGTCGGGCGAAGCCCCGGCCTCGTAGGCCGCGAGCGCCAAAATGGTTACCGTCTCGCCACAGGGAAAGTCGAGGGCGTACGCTTGACTTTCTTCGCACCCAGGCGTTTGCGGGGCGGGCTCTTCGCTGCACTCGTTGACGGGCGGGATGTCGCCATCGTCGCCGGCTTCGTCGTCGTCATCGTCTCCAGCGTCTTGACTCCCACTGCTTCC
>NW_017811207.1:0-211 GCF_001891065.2 Hippocampus comes
CGGTGACGTTCTGTGCTGTGGGCGCCTCGAGCTCTGTCGCGATGCTCAGAGCCTTCAGCTCGATGTTGGAAGTCTCCCGCGCCAGTTCATCGATTTTCTTCACGGCCTCGGCATTCGACTCGGAAACCTCGGGGTACGTTCGCATGAGCTGCACAAGCGCGTCGCGGTCAGCAGGCCCATTCGACGATGTCAGCGCTGCCACGAGGTGGTC